>NW_027514396.1:301307-602614 GCF_048772815.1 Callospermophilus lateralis | reverse complement strand
GCAATCTGTATACGGGGCAAAAATGGGAGTTCATAACCCACATAAATCAAAGTGTGAAATATTATTTATCAAGAACTATGTAATGTTTTGAACAACCATATATAAAAATTTAAAAAAAGAGATAACTAAATTCGGTGAATAATGCACGAGAATCCTAATATTTCTACAGTTTAAAATCAATGCCAGTAGATTCCTATGGGACATGATGTGTATTTTGACGTTCATTTTTATTCAACAATGGTACATTACTATTTCATGAGTTTATGCACATCATAGGATATATATTTCATCCACAAATTAGCAAATTTATAGGCATTTGATTGAATTTCAATCGCTTCCTGCTTTACAATATATGCATTCCTCCAGGTTTCTTGAAAGGTCTTTTCATGAGACTTCTTTCCAAACATATTATTTTCGATTTCCATAATCACTTTTGAAGCAAAACTCACACACTGTTCATGATAAACCAAAACACTAATATTACCATTAGATGTATAATTGGTGGGAATGAATGATTGTATATCAATATAAGATTTCCTGTAATTTTCCAGATATCAGTTCAATCCATTATTTAATGTTTGAACAGGTTATATTATTTATTCACAGTATTGTCTATTCATGCTTTATCTCTATATTCATAGACACAGGGTGCACCTCTTTGTACCCCCAATACTAATTTTACGTCTTCAATATATTGTTTCCAGAAATGGTGGACGAAATACTCATGTCACCTGATCTACATATACATTTTTTCACAGTAATATTCTGGACAAATAATGTAATGGTCACGGTTATGATTGCACGAAGGACTAAATGAAAAGTGAACATGGATTACTAAAAACATCTATGTCCAGGTTGCCTAATGCTCTTAACTGTCAATCCTATTGGTGACTACATATTTTTTTCTTCAAAAGATTATGTATTCAAACTCAACCCTGTTGAAAATGTCTAATCCTATCACTCACTTTATACTTTGCCTGATTTCATAATGTCTCTATTGATATCTGCATTTCTACATTTTTTCCCAGCTCATCATAGTGACTGACTCTTCATATGTGCTGACATTTACATTCACTCTCTAACTGAAACCCTATTGTTAAAGAACTTTTGTCCAAATCAAATACTCACTCTTCTTCCTAAACCTACCGACTAGCTTCATAATCTTACTGACTATCCCTTTTTGACTGGATGTTATCTTCTACATTCAATCATCCAAGGTACAAAGTCCTATGCCATTGTGTATTGAATTAACTGAGACATCTTTGCAGAACATAATTCAAAGCTAATTATCCCAATCAAGGGCTCAATGCCCTTCTGGGCTTCAAATCATACCTAGATTTCTGTTCTCATACTTATATTTAACCTCCATATTCTTTTAAATATCGAAGGTCCCCAACACTATTATTCATCACACAGAATGATTCCTAACACAAATCGAACCTGTTATTAACCCGAAACATACACTGTTCCCTCAATCTCATTTTACAGAAGAGCAGGGACAGAGTTGTTCTTACAATACAGGAAAGAAGGGGACAGTCCACCTGCTGAGAACCTCAAAGGTCCATGCAGAAATGATACCTGGACAAGTTGTAGGCAGGTATAAAGGACCTGAGTGAGCAAAACTCATCTTCCATGGCAAAACACCTGGTCAGGATGAAGGGATGTGTCTTAATCAGCCTCTCTCTTCTTATTGTAGAGAAGACTGACAAAACCAGACCTGTGTGTAGAGCTGTTCCTGGGTGCCTATCGTTGATATTTCATTCTAACTTGTGAAAGTGTCACAGGAAGTAGGGGCCGGCTCCATCTCATGGGACCCTTGGAAGCAACTGTTAGGGAAAAGTGGTTGCCAAGGCAGTGACCTCATTCAGTTCCAAAGAAAGTGACATACCTCATTATTTTTGATGGAACTCTCTGAACTTGGTATCCAAGAAGCCAGGCACCCAGAGGCAGTCCCAGTTCCAGTCCCAGTGGACTCGCTTGTTTGGATTTTCCAAGGACAAAATCAATCTTTCTTGGTACCTACTGATGTGAGGATGGCCAAATGCCAGAAGAGCTCTGAAGAGGGACCTTTCCTGAGAAAGCAGGTAGTGGCTCACCACTTTTTCCTGACAACTTCACAGAGTTGGCCATGGAAACCAGATCTGAAAGAGGACAGGCCATTTTGGGAGAACATAGTATGGCTCACCAGTCATAGGACACTCCTTCTAATCACAGACATACTTGGGGGAAGGAGCTGCCTTTGTGGGAGTGGGTATGGCTTTGTGGTTCTGTCTCATGTTCTGAGAATAGGTAGGAAAGGCGTTTTTTATTTGTTGTTTTTTTTTTTTTGTTTTTGGTTTTCAGTGGACTGTTCTAGTAAGTCGTTTGACAAGGCAAGTATTTCCATGTCTGTGTATTCCACTGTGTCCGTTGTTGTAAACATTAGAAAAGAAAATGCATTAATGAATGTGTCCTTTAAAGTATAAATATTCCCAAAATTCATCCTGCCCAATATATGAATGAACTGCAGCTTGTCTTATCGAAGGGAAACACCTGCTATCTTCCCAAGTTAATGTTTTCTTCCTGTATTCTGGCCAGTCTCCAGAATAGGCTCATGGTTTTGTGTCCACGATATGTACCACCTCCAAGCTCTGTGACATGGTCATGTACTGGATAGCTGAAAAGAATGGCGAGCATCTCAGAAAACTCAGATATCAGTGTGACCAAGAAACTCTCAGTGGAGAGACCCTGCTTTGGACCTTTTGCTTAAGTACTGTTTTCTTACACTGAATATCTGGAAGGTCTTTGCTTCAGGGCACCCCGTTGTGAAGCCTGAAGAATATAGTTTTGAAATGGAAATGAATAGGCATCACCTATGGCTCTTTGCTTAATTGCTTTGGAAATGAATGTGGCTGAATTAGCCTCTTGGCCTTCTTTGTGGCTGTGATTTAGATTCTCAGCACATGATGGATATAAAGAATGATCCCATGTGTGCGTCCAATACTATAATGGCAAAAAATCAGTCATTGTGGATGAAGTCTCTCGTCTTCCTCTGTTAGGTTCCTGACCTCCATCAAGTGTGAATAGGGATTCTTTGGGTCAAATGAGTTCTTCAAAGCCCTGATGAGGTGCTTGGGTTTTCGCATGACTCCAAATCACATATAGAATCTTTACCTGAAAGTCAGTAGGCCTCAAATTGTAGAAACAGAGCAGTATTAACGGCAGGCTTATTTGATCACTTCTGGTTCACAGGAGGGCTGTCAAGGCCACCCTGACTTTAGGCAAATGAGGGGCAAGCGAGCTTTTTTTGGACACAGTCTTGGGCTGTGCCCCTGATGGAAAACTCCAGCCAGAGGTTACGATGAGTGACTATATGGAAGAAGATGAGGGCCATGTGGGAATGTTTTGGTTTTAATTTTGGCCATTTGTTTGGCGGTTGGAAGAAATGACTGGGTCCACTTGGGCTTGAACTTTGGTGTGATTCCCCTTAGAGACTGAGTTGTGAAACTGAACTCAGAGAAGTATTGCCATGAATTTTGTTTGGATTTTAGGATGCCACGCATGTGAGTCGCCCTTGTAAACTGAGATCTAGGGCCAGGGTGGCTTTCCACAGAGCACTGGGAATCTCTGCCAGGATATCACATGATTTTATTCTCAAAGACATGGCAGCCATATTTGAGAGTCGAAAAATACATAGGACTCACATTGTAGACTTTAATGGGCCTGGCATCATGTGACCATTTTGGCACTCTTTCAGAAGCCTTGCCTGTGAGAGTTCTCCAGAGCTTTTATTGAATTGAGCTTCCTCAACATTTAATGGTTACTGAATGAATTGAAAGCCACAGTGCCTCCAACTTCATCCTTGAAAAATGGCTAGATAAATACCATGAAAATTTTGAAATTCCCATGACCAGGTGGCACTGGAGAACCTTTGGATGTCCTATTGCTGATCAAGAGTATACCAGACAGTGCCTTGATTGACTGGGTTTCATGAAAATGGTGTAGTACAGAGATGCCAGTAAGTTAGAGCCTGCTGAGTAGTGGGCCTAGAGCAGTTTTGGGCAGGTGTGTGATAAATCACCAGTGGTAGGGTCATGAGGATCTACCATTGTATTCCAAATGGCATGTTACTTACATGGTGCAGCCAGCAGACCCTTATATGTAAAGGCATCTTGTTATATGGAGAGGTTTCAGGGCAATGTTCAGAATTAGGTTGATATGGACAAGGGGGCAATGGGGCAAGCTATGAGGGATAGAAGCCTGGTTGGTGCATTCTCCTGCATACCCTGGCACACCACACGTGACAGAACTCCCTCCAGCATTGTGTCCCAGTTTAGCTCCTTGTATGTCATGAAGCAAATACCAAACTCCGAGTGCAGTAGCAAAAACACGACAAAAAGTGGACCAGGACCAAATGGCTTCACAGTCCACATGGGGAGAAACTTAGTCCCCAGTGGTCACAGTTTACCTACAAAGAGATAATGCAGCACTGCTGCTCATCTTTATTGGAATATAAGAAGCCATGTCCTCCAGGTCACATAAATGCAGACCCAGCTTTGATGGTCTCACGCAAAGAAGTCAAATCTCCTGACAACAACATATTTTTCAAGTGCCCAACCTCACAGAAAGTTTCTCAAAAAGTTTTTAGGCCAGAAGAGCTCCATGTTTGTGGAGTGTTAACCCAGTCCCTTACTTTTGGAAACTCCTCTACCACCTCCAAGATTGTGAACTCCTGAGCATTTCCATTCCAGATATGTATTCACTGATTTTCTAACTCTTCTCCTCCAATTGTGTCTTAATTGGGGCAAAGGGATTGACAAGGCATTGCTTTGGATGAGAGTGGAAGGATATTTATGCAGCACTATTTGCATACACATTGGATTCATTTTTCAATTTTCCTATTGAAATAGTGAATCCCTAACACTAACCCGAACCTATTAGGCTCAGACTACTCAACCTAATAAAAAGGAGAAAAATAACCCAAAAAAATATAAATACAAGCAGTTCAGAGGAGGCATGTTGTATATTTGGACTTGCCTTTTGCATTATATAATGTAGGAGTTATAAATCTAGTCAATTTTTAATTGAAATAGTTCTCCATGTGTTTTTAAAGTTAACAGATATGTGAATTCTTGTTTCCAATTCTCTGTAGCCATTTCACCCATGTATATTTATATACATATATAGAATCCTACCAGGTATCACATGTACGTTTTTGGGAGGTGGCTGACTTGGCAGATACAAATTGTGAGAAGAGTTCACTCCTCTTAAACGCTGTTGGAACTGAAAATTCAACCTACAAGCTTCCTAGTAGAACAACATTATACATAAGCTCATGTTCAGTAAAATAAGTATTTTTGCATCTGTGGATGATATATATTTAATGATGAATTTTGTTTGGCATATATATTGCTACTTTTTAATGTCTATTTGTGTTTTTTTTGTATATATACATACACTCTGTAGATTTTTCAAAATATGAAATATGTGTCTTATATACACTGTCTTAATTCATTCATGTTCATGTACTTGGATTTATAATCAACTTTTCACAAGATTATTCTCAGACATATTCATTTAACTGAAATACATGTTTGTTTCCTAGTACTGAAAACTAACTTCAGTGAATGGTGCATACAAATCCTAATAATTCTACAGTAACTAACCCAGTCTAACATCAATGCAAGTAGATTCCTATGGCACATGATATGTAATTTGACGTTCATTTGTATTCAACACTGGTACATTACTATTTCTTCAGGGTTTGCACATCATAGGATATACATTTCATCCACAAGTTCACAAATTTATAGGCATTTGTTTCAACTTTAATCACTTATTGCTTCAGAACACATGTATTATCAGGGTTTCTTGACTGGTCTTTTCATGAGAATTCTTTCCAAACACATTATTTTCAATTTCCATAATCACTATTGAAGCAAAACTCACACACTCTTCATGATAAACCAAAACACTAATATTACCATTTGATGTATAATTGGTCGGAATGAATGATTGTATATCAATATAAGATTTCCTGTAATTTTTCAGATATCAGTTCAATACATAATTTAAATTTGGAACAACTTATATTATTTATTCACATTATGGTCTATTCATGCTTTATCTCTATATTCATAGACACAGGGTACACCTCTTTGTACCCCCAAAACTAATTTTATGTCTTCAATATATTGCTCCCAGAAAAGGTGGTAGAAATACTCATGTCACCTGATCTACATAAACATTTTATCACAGTAATATTCGGAACTAAAAATGTGAAGGTCACACTTAAGACTGTACCAAAGCCAAAAGGGAAATTGCACATGGATTACTAAAACATCCATGTCCAGGTTGCCTAATGCTCTCAAATGTCAATCCTATTGGTGACAACATATTTGTTTCTTCATAAGATTATATATTGAAACTCAACCTTGTAGAAAATGTCTAATCCTATCACTCATTTTATACTTTGCATGATTTCATAATGTCTCTATTGATATCTGCTTTTCTACATATTTTCCCAAGCTCATCATAGTGACTCACTCTTCATATGTGCTGACATTAACATTCACCCTCTAACCAAAACCCTATTAGGAAAG
Organism: Callospermophilus lateralis; assembly: GCF_048772815.1. NCBI lineage: Eukaryota > Metazoa > Chordata > Mammalia > Rodentia > Sciuridae > Callospermophilus > Callospermophilus lateralis. The sequence continues at coordinate 596,033 of NW_027514396.1, read as the reverse complement.
AACTTTTGATACAAATCCTATACTCACTCTTCTTCCTAAACCTACCGACTATCTTCTTAATCCTACCTACTATCCCTTTTTGACTGGATGTTCTCTTCTACATTCAATCATCCAAGGTACAAGGTCCTATGCCATTTATTATTGAATTATCTGAGACATCTTTGCAGAACATAATTAAAAGCTAAGTATCCCAGTCAAGGGCCGAATGATTTCTGGCCTTCAAATCTTACTTAGATTTCTGTTTTTGTACATTTATTTCAACTCTATATTCTTATAAATATCGTAGGTACCCAATACCATTATTCATCTCACAGAATGATTCCTAACTGAAATCGAACCTGTTATTAACCCGAAACATACACTGTTCCCTCAATCTCATTTTACAGAAGAGCAGGGAAAGAGTTGTTCTTACAATACAGGAAATTAGGGTACCTTCCACCTGAGAGAACCTCAAAGGTCCATTCAGAAATGATACCTGGAGAAGATTTAGGCAGGTATAAAGGACCTGAGAGAGCAAAAGTCATCTTCCATGGCAAACAACCTGGTCAGGATGAAGGGATGTGTCTGAATCAGCCTCTCTCTTCTTATTGTAGAGAAGATGGACAATACCAGGCCTGGGTGAAGAGCTGTTCCCAGGTTCCTCTGGTTGATATACCATTCTAACTAGTGAAAGTGTCACAAGAAGTAGAGGCCGGCTCCATCTCATGGGACCCTTGGAAGCAACTCTTAGGACAAAGTGTTTGCCAAGGCAGTGACCTCATTCAGTTCCAAAGAAAGTGACATACCTCATTTCCTTGGTGATGGAACTCTCTGAACTTGGTATCCAAGAAGTCAGGCACCCAGAAGCAGTCCCAGTCCCAGTATCAGTGGGCTCACTTGGTTGGATTTAACAAGGACAGAGTCAGTCTTTTTTGGTACCTACTGATGTGAGGAAGGACAAATGGAGGAGAGCTCTGAAGAGGGACCTTTCCTGAGAAAGCAGGTAGTGGCTCACCACTTTTTCCTGACACCTTAACAGAGTTGGCCAAGGAAACCAGATCTGATAGAGGACAGGCCATTTTGGGAGAAGATAGTATGGCCCACAATTCAGAGAATACTTTGGATAGTCACAGACCTACTTGAGGGAAGGAGGTGCCTTTGTGGGAGTGGGTGTGTGTTTGTGGTTCTGTCTCATGTTCTGAGAATAGGTAGGAAAGTCGGTTTTTTCGTTTGCAGTGGACTATTTCTAGTAAGTCGTTTGACCAGACTAGTGTTCCTATGTCTGTGTATTTCACTGTGTCCGTTGTTGTAGACATTTGAAAAGATAATGCATTAATATATGTCTAGTCTAGTATAAATCTTCCCATAATTCATCCTGGCCAATTAATGAATGGAATGCAACCTGTCTTATCCATGGGCAACACCTGCTATCTACCTAAGTTCCTGTTTTCTTCCTGAATTCTGGCCATTCTCCAGAATTGGCTCATGGTTTTGTTTCCAAGATATGTACCACCTCCAAGCCCTGTGACATGGCCATGTACTGGATAGCTTAAGAGAATGGCGAGATTCTCAGAAAACTCAGATATCAGTGTGACCAGGAAAGTCTCAGTGGAGAGACCCTACTTTGGATCTTTTGCTTAACTATTGTTCTGTTGCCCTGAATGTCAAATATCAGTGTGACCAGGAAAGTCTCAGAGGAGAGACCCTACTTTGGATCTTTTGCTTAACTATTTTTCTGTTGCCCTGAATGTCTGGAAGGCCTTTGCCTCAGGCCACCCCTCTGTGAAGCCTGAGGAAAACAGTTTTGAAATGGAAATGAATGGGCATCATCTGTGGCTCTTTGCTTAATTGCTTTGGTAAGGGATGTGGCTGAATTAGCCTTTTGGTCATATGTGTGGCTGTGACTTAGATTCTCAGCTCCTGATGGATCTAAAGAATGATCGCTTGTGTCCATCCAAAACCATAATTGCAAAAAGATCAGTCATTGTGGATGAAGTCACTTGCCTTCCTCTGTTAGGTTCATGACCTCTATCAAGTGAGAATAGAGATTCTTTGGATGAAATGAGTTCTTCCAAGCCCTGCAGTGGTGCTTGGGTTTTCACATGACTCCAAATGAAATAAAGAATCTATATCTGAAAATCAGTAGGGCTCAAATTGGAGAAACAGAGCAGTATTAAAGGCATGCTTATTTTGTCACTCCTGGTTCACAGGAAGGGTGTCCAGGCCACCCTGACTTTAGGCAAATGAGGGGCAAGCGAGCTTATTTTGGAAACTGTCTTTGGCTGCGCCCCTCATAGAAACCTTCGCCAGAGGTGAGGATGAGTCTCTACATGGAAGAGGATTAGTGTCATGTGGAGGTGTTTTGGTTATAATTTTGGTCATTTGTGTGTCGGTTGGAAAAAATGACTGTGTCCACCTGGGCTTGAACTCTGGTGTGATTCCCCTTAGAGACTGAGTTGTGGAACTAAAGTCAGAGAAATATTGCCATGAATTTTGTTGGAATTTTAGTAGGCCATGCATGAGAGTCGCCATTGGAAACTGAGATCTAGGCCCAGGGTGGCTTTCCACAGAGCACTGGGAATCTCCGCCAGGATATAACATGATTTTATTATTAAAGACTTGGCAGGCTGAGTTGAGAGTCAAAACACACATGGGCCTCACCTTGTAGACCTCAATGGGCCTGGCTTTATGTGGCCTCTTTGGGCACTCTTTCAGAAGCCTTGCCTGTGAGAGTTCTTTAGAGCTATCATTGAAATGAGCTTCCTCACCATTTAATGATTCCTGAATGAATTGAAACCCACAGTGACTCCAACTTCATCTTTGAAAAATGGTTAGATAAATACCATGAAATTTTTGAAATTCCCATGACCAGGTGGCACTGGAAAACTTTTGGATGTCTTGTTGCTGATCATGAGTATACCAGACAGTACCTTGATTTACTGGGTTGCATGAAAATGGTTTAGAACAGAGATGCCAGTAAGTTGGATCCTGCTGAGTAGTGGCCCAGAGCAGTGGTGTGCAGGTGTTTGATAAAACATCAGTGGTAGGGCCATGAGGATCTACCATTGGATTCCAAATGGCTTGTGACTGACATGGTGTAGCCAGCAGACCCTTATATGTAAAGGAATCTTGTTATATGGAGAGGTTTCAGGGCAATGTTCTGAATCATGTTGCTATTGTCAAGGGGGCAAGCTACGTGGGATAAAATACTGTTTGGTGCATTCTCCTCCAGACCCTTCCCCCCACACCTGACAGAACTCCTCCAGTACTGTGTCCCATTTGAACTCGTATTTTGTGAAGCAAATACCAACCTCCCAGAGCAGCAGCAAAAACACCACGAAAATTAGAGGATGGCCAAATGGCTTCACAGTCCACACGAAGAAACAATTAGCCCTCAGAGGCCACAGTTTACCTACAAAGAGAGAATTCAGCACTGTTGCCTCATTTCATTGGAAAGTAAGTAACCATGTCATCCAGATCACATAGATGCAGACCCAGCTTTGATGGTCTCACTACAAAGTAAGCTAAAGCTCCTGACAACAGCATATATTTCAAGTGCTCAACCTCAGAGGCAGATCCTCAAAAATATTTAGGCCAGCAGAGCTCGAGGTTTGTGGAGTGTTTACCCTGTCCATTACTTTTAGAAACTCCTCTACCAACTCCAATGATGTGAAATCGGGAGCATTTTCCAATCCAGATAGGTATTCACAAATTTTTTAACTCTTCTACTCTAATTGTGTTTTTCTTGAGGTGAAGGTAATGTCAAGGCTTTGTTCTGGATGAGAGTGGAAAGTTTTTTCTGTAGCATATGTTTGCATACACATTGGATTCAATTTCCTGTTTTCCATTCAAAATACTGAATCCCTGACACTAACCCATACCCTACCAGACTCTGACTACTAATCCTAATATGATGGAGAAAAATAACCCAAACAGAATAGAAATACAAGTAGTTCAGAGGAGGCATGGTGTATAGTTGGACTTCCCTTCTGCATGATACAGAGTAGGAGTTATAAATCTAGTCAATTGTTTGTTGAAATAGTTCCCCATGTATTTTTAAAGTTAACAAACATGTGAATTCCTGTCTCCCTTTCTCTGTAGCCTATTCAGCATGTGTATTTTAATATGGACATATACAATCCTACCTGGTACCACACGTTTGTTCTTGTGATTTGGCTTACTTGGCAGATACAAATTGTGAGACGAGATCACTCCTACTAAACCCTGTTGGTACTGAATATTGAAACAATGGGTGAGCTTCCTAGTTGAACAACATTATACATAAATCCATGTTCAGTAAAATGAATATTTTTGGATCTGTGGATGATATATATTTTATGATGAATTTTGATTGACATATATTGCTACTTTTTTTGTCTGTGTGTACTCTCCAGATTTTTCTAAATATGAAATATATGTGTCTTATGTACACTCCCTAAATTCATTCATGTTCATGTATGTGGATTTATAATCAACTATTCACAAGATTATTCTCAGAAATATTCATCCACCTGAAATTTGCCTAATGCTCTCAAATGTCAATCCTATTGGTGACTACATATTTGTTTCTTCCTAAATTATGTATTCAAACTCAACCCTGTTCAAAATGTCTAATCCTATCACTCACTTTATACTTTGCCTTATTTTGTAATGTCTCTATTTATATCTGCTTTACTTCATGTTTTCCCCAGTTCATCATTGTGACTGACTCTTCACCTGTGCTAACTTTAACAATCACTCTGTAACCGAAACCCTGTAGCTAACGAACTTTTGTTCCAAATCCTATACTCACACTTCTTCCTAAACGTACTATCTTCCTATTTCTATCAACAATCCCTTTTTGACTGGATGTTCTCTTCTACTTTCAATCATTATAGTAAATGTCGGGCGAGCTTCGCAGGAGGAAACCACCAACAGACTATCTCATGCAACAGCAAAGGGTTTATTCAGTGTCCAGCATGCTGGTGCTCAGAGCTCACTTGAATAGAGCAGATAGCCCTGAGAATCGCTTAAGTAGAGCTTATATACTTTACCTGGAGAGGGCAGGGAGGGAAGTTTATTGATGGATCAGGGCGAGTGGGCGATTTGCGTGCAACTGGGTGAGGGAGCACATTCTGCAGTTGGGCAGTTGGGGACAGCACATAATGGGAACAAGATTTGCAAGCATTTCTCAAGATTTCAACAGTGTTTTGTTAAGCATACAGAAAAACAGGAAGTGACAAGTACCTATTTTATTAACCTTTTATTCCCCACTTCTTCTTCTGGCTACTTTTAATCATAAAAATGATCATTGGGGGGTGTCACATTCTATGTATACTAGTGGGGTATTACCATAAGTTTAACTCGTCCAATTTGAGCCTGGAGAAAAGAAATTACACGGTTGAGAAAACAGGGTTTAATAGTTAGCAATAATATGAGGATTATTATTGGACCGGACGGGGTTGATAAAAACGTAGTTAACCAGGAAGACTGTGTGAACCAAGACTCAAACCACCTTTTTTGGGCCTCTCTGTCTCTTTGATGCTTTTCAAGGAATCTTTTTAATTTACTCTTAGATTTTATTACAACTCCAGTATGCTCGGCATACAAACAACTTTCTTCTCTCAATGCAGCACAGAGGCCCCTTCTCTCATGACAAGGAGGTCCAACCCTCGAGTGGTCTGAAAAACAACTTCAGAGAGAGAGGTAAAAGACTCATGCAAAGCTCTGATGGAGGTTTCTAATATCTTAGTTTTGGTCTATTGCTGTCATTTGTTGGGTGATTTGTTGAGTCCCATGGACAAAGGCAGTGGTTCCCGTGGCCACCAGTGCAGCAATTTCTATTCCTAATATGATGGCTAAGTTGAGGGATATATATTTTCAGTGGAACCGGGTTGAATGCCCCCCTATTTGATCTTCAAATGAACCTGCATTGTGATAGAGCACTCTGGGAAACATCTGCACGATTACACAATTAATCACATCTGTTGACCATTTTATGAAAACATTAACAATGTTTAAGTATATAGAATCATGCTGTAGTAGGGACGGACAAGGCAACTCACCTAAGATAGCACTGAAGACAGGGAAACAGTCCTATTTGGTAGCAACCAGATTCAGAGGGCATTGATTCTGTTGTAATCAAGTAATCCTCTGAAACCCAAGTTTAGGTAGTTTCAGAATTTTGTACCCAACATGTAATGGAAGGGGCTCAGAAGTTCACAGTCTTCAGAAGTTGAAAAAAGCAGTTTTGTTTCTGTTTTTTCCTCGGTTCTGGGCAAGTTAACTTTTCAAGGACACCTGGGAGGGAAAGAGCTTTTTCTTCCCTTTCTTATTTTCCCATTTCCAGCTGTTACCACGGAGCCCAGTTGCTAACTTCGTTAACTTAGAAATGTAGCCATCTCTGTGAAGCCCCATGTCAAGGCCAGAGGCCTTGTTCACATATTTTTGTGAAAAACTAGTAAGGGGGTGTCTTGATTAGGAGTGCTAATTTTTTTAGCCAGTGGCCAAGTAGAACAGGGCAACATGAAAATAGGAAGTTTAACTACATTGAACTTTTTTATAGGGACTCTTTTGCTGAAAGTCCTAAAGTCAGCCATGGTGAAGACTTCTGGAGAAGGTCAGTTAAAGACTTTTCTGTGGGCCTGGTACAGAGGGGAAAGACGGAGAAGGTGGGGCTGAGAGCAGCTCAGAGTATCTGAGAATGAGAAAAGAGAGATGTAAAAAAATAATTGGAAAGTGGTTTGGAATTTTCCTAGCAACAAATATTTGAGCAGTAGAACAGGTAGCGCAAAGAAGAAGATGGTTGTGAGTATCCCAAAACACATGTTAGGGACTTTAAATTCTTAGTAAACTGTTTTCAGTGATGACAAAGCAACTTTAAAGGCCATTTTCATTACATCTTGGATATGGGTCTGAGGGCTCTCCTCAGCTGGTTTGAGCTTTGGGTTAGTTGGTAAGAGGACCTGGTGGGACCCGGTGCGGGCACTGACAGGAGAAGAGAGGAGTGAGTGGGTGGAGGGGTACCTCAGTACCTGCTACGTCAGCAAGGGGGCAATGGTCTGAGAACCAGCAGAGATTTGGATTTTTGATCTAATAATTGTAGTGGAGAAATCAGGTTGCTGAGGTGGGAGTGACAGCAGAGACTCTGGAGCAGAAGGCTGAAGGTGAGGATCTATTGGGTAAGCATAGTTCAGGATGTGAGCGAAGAAGGGAAAAGGCCTCTACATAGTGGAATCTCCTTTTACCCTTTTGAGCACCAGCAGATGTTAAAAAGGTCACACAGGATTTGAGGATCTAGAGTCCCCTCTGGTTGCCATCAGTTTTTGTTTTCTAATTCGTAATATGGCCAATGCTGTGTACTGAATTTAATGCGGAGTTTGGGTTCCATCAGGCAGCCCCTGTATGCTCACATCCCCATGACTTACAGAAGAAGTCGGCTTTTCCCCCACATAGCCATGGCTGTTTATGGCTTTGACAGTCGGCCGGGTAAACACAGTAATCTAGGCTAGCCAACCTGCATCTGGCTCGTGTGTCCCTACATCCATAATATTTGTTTCCATTATCTATGGTAAGGAAGGGATTTAATGGAATTTTAGTGGGATACTCTTCATCAGGGATATCCCATTAGGAAAGACCTATAGCCAGCTGACAAATGTCTGGGTGGAGAGATGGTCACCAGGTCCCTAAGTGGGCTGTATGCGAGATAGATTATACTTCTTTTCCAGTAGAATTTGTGATCAGCCAACGCTGCTGAACGGGCTGATGAGGGTTAGGACTACTTGTGGCTGAGGGGAGAGTCTATAGGCTTATCCACATGGTGAATATGCAATTTGAAAGTGTTACCAGTCTTTTCCAGTTTCCAGCCAGAGTGTGGACAGGGCGCAGGCTTGAGATGAGAGGCATGGATCCAGGAAGTGATTCCGTCTACCTTTACCACTGCAGATGCCTTTACCACTGCAGATGTTATAAGTACCACCTGGTATGGTCCTTTCCAGTGGGGTTCCAGGGATGACACCTGATATCATCTTATGTAGATGAATCTCTTACTTGATATCGATGTGGAGTCCCCTCGTCCCCAGTTTGGTAGGCAGTGGCCAGCTTTTTCCACAGGTATCACTGAGATCTTTCAAGAGCTTTAAGTCTGTCAAGCAAGGGGGTGTGAAAGGGATCGTTAGGTCTTAGAGTTGGGCTTTGGTCCATTACTGGAGGAGAGGCACCCTAGATATTCACAGGGGGTGTGGTTACTCAAAGAAACAGAGGGCGTATTTCTTGCACGAAACATTGTATAAGGCATGAGCATAGTCCAATCATTTATGCTGGTCTCTAAGCTTAATTTTGTTGAGGTCTCTTTAATGGTTCTATTCATTCTTTCTACCTGTCCTGAACTCTAGGGTCTGTAAGCACAATAAAACTTCCAATGAATCCCCAGGTTCCTGGCTAACCCCTGACTTACTTGGGCCACGAACGCCGGTGCATTATCAGACCGTATTACCTTTGGCAGGCCGTATCTTTGAAAAATGTCTTTCAGGATCTGCTTGACCACCATTTGCACTGTTTCTTTTTTTTTTCTTTTAGTGGGGAAGGCTTCAATCCATCCTAAAAATGTATCTACAAAGACTAGAAGATATTTATGTCCATACCTTGCTGGCTTAATTTCAGTAAAGTCAACTGCCCAGAATTGTCCTGGTCTGGTTCCTCGTAGGTGCTTTCCTGCAGGAAGCTTGGAAGGATAAGCATTTACCAATTGATGGACTCGACAGGCTTTTTTTACCCATTTAGTTATTTCTTTTTGCTGTGAGTCAGTTAGTGGAAAACTCTGTTCTTGAAACTTCAGAAATACCTGCAGTTTCTTTGAACCAAGGTGAGTGAGTTGATGTGCATTTTCTACTGACATATTTAGAGCTGTGACTATAGGAGTTTTTAGTGAAGGATTTAGAAATTCCACTTGGGGGCCTTCAGGGTTAAAAGTTATTTTGGCCCGGTACTTGGTGAGCAGATCTCTGCCCATCAATGGGGCCAGGCATTCTGTGATTACTAGGAAGGATTGATGGATTTTCCTTTTTCCAGGTCTATGGTCCTCTTAGTTGTCCAAGCCCGATACTTACTGCCATTTGCCCCTTGAACTAGAGACCTTTTATTTGATAGATGGCCCAATGGGGCCTTGAGGGCTGAGTATATTGCCCCTGTATCCACTTCAAAGTTTACTGGGGTCCCCTACACTTCAAAAATTACCCTGAGCTCCGGGAGGGGATGTTAGCCCCGACTTTTGGAGTCATCCTCAAGAGTCAGAATGGCTGGCAGGAGTGGCTGTCTCTTTCTAGGGAACTCTTTGGCCCAGTGTCCTTTTTTTTTTACAGTAGGCACAGTGATCTGAGGCAAGGAGTGGCCTCTGGCGTGGGCCCAGGTATCCCTTCCTGTCTCCCTGTTTCTTAATTTCTGGCCCTTTTGTTGTTGTGACCAGGACCTTAGTCAACGCCTTATTCTGTCTTTTGTTTCTTTTATCCTCACTTTGCTTCATTCTCTTCCTCAGTTTCTCTCTTAAGGTATATTTTCTTGGCTTCTCTGACTAAATCTCTCAAAGTCATATCTTGTAATCCATCTAAGCATTGTAACTTTCTTTTAATATCCAGGGCAGCTTGCCCAATAAAGGCCATCATGACAGATGCCTTTTGATCCTCTGCCTGAGGATCGAAAGGAGTATATCTCCTACTTGCCTCCATAATTCTCTCTAGAAACATAGAGGGAGATTCATCAGGCCTTTGAATAATCTCTATTACCTTGGCCAAATTAGTTGGTCGCCAAGTGGCCACTTGGATGCCCACTATTAGAACCTGGCGATAAGTGGACAGATGCTTTCTAACTTCAATGGTGTTGGTGTCCCAGTTGGGTTGTTTCAAAGGAAAACCAGCTTTGATTAAGTTGGGAAGATGTATCACTCTCCAATCTGGTCGGAGGACATTTTTTTATAGCTTCCAGGAAGATTCTCTATTGTTCCTCTGTCGTGAAGAGAGTCCCTAGGAATTGTTGACAGTCATCCCAAGTAGGCAAATGTGAAAATATCAATGACTCAACCAGACCTGTGAGCCCTGTGGGGTCCTCGGAAAAAGGGGGATTGTTATATTTCCAGTTATATAGGTCGGAAGAGGAGAAAGGCCAATATTTGTAGGCTTGCATTTTCCCCCCATGGCCTTCGTCAATCAATGGGCTGTAGAGACATAGTGGGAGCATCACAGGAGTTCCAGGGTTTTCAATCATTCACCACCATCAAGTTTCCTTAGCTGGGCTAGCTTCCTCCTGCGGAGGAGGGGCTGTGTGTGCTGCGGGGGAGTTATCTGGAGGGCGCTGGGCCAGCTTATATTCCTCCAGTGGTAGAGAGGCTGAGTCAGCTGCAGGGGAATCACTTAGAGGGTGTTGGTGGTTGGGGGACGAAGGCAGGGTATAATAAGGGGGAAGAGAGTCCAGAAGAGTCAAATCTTTTGACTCAGGGATTACAAAGGGTGGAGGAGGAGGAGGAGCAGAGGGTTTGAGAGATCATGGGGGAAGAAGTAGGAGCAGGGGAAGTGACAAAGAAAGGCTTCACCCATTGAGGAGGAGATTTGCAGAGGTCCAGCAAAGTTAAGATATATGGCTGTTGATCCGGATGGCTATGTGTGCCCGGGTGAAAGACAATATCTCTGACTTCTTAAATTAGTGGTAAGTAGAAAGATCCTTCTAGGGGCCATCCAAATTCAAAGGTGGGCCATTCTGAGGCACAGAGATTCTGAAAGGTCCAGCGTTTAACTAAAAAAGAAAGATTCTGAGCCCTTAAGCGGACTTTGGTCCAGTGATCAAGGGTCAGGGACAGGGGCATTGAAGTGCTGTGTCCCATAATGAAAGATACACAAAGAGTGAATGCAAGACACACGACACAGACAAGACAAGACAATAAAGACATTCAATGGACATCCAAAACTGAGACCAGGACTGAGTAGCCAGCAAAACCCAATGGGCTGGCAATTCCGAATCAGATACAAAATATTACTGAGTCGAAGAGACTATTGTTCCTCGATTTCCCGAGTCTTTGGGAAGTTCCCCAGGGAAGTGGCCTGTGGCTCTGTGACACGTCTGTCAGCCACCATCGGAGAGAACTCACGCTCTTCATCGACAGCCATTTTGCCCAGCACTAACCTTAACACTGAAACAAGAAAGAGGTGCCTTACTTAACCCAAGAGGAACCCGTTAGGGTCTTTTGTCCGCCGCTGCCAAAACTCGGTGGAATCTCCATATGTAAAGGTCGGGTGAGCATGGAAGGAAGAGACCACTAACAGACTGTCTTATCCAATAGCAAAGGGTTTATTCTGGGTCCAGCATGCTGGGGCTCGGAGCTCACTTGAATAGAGCAGAGAGCCCTGAGAACAGTTTAAGCAGAACATATATATTTTCCTTGGAGAGGGCAGGGAGGGAAGTATACTGATGGGTCAGGGCGAGTGGTCGGTTTGCATGCAACCGGGTGAGGGAGTACATTCTACACTTTGGCAGTTGGGGACAGCACATTCTGGGAACAAGATTAGCAAACAGTTCTCAAGATTTCAACAGTGTTTTGTTAAGCATACAGAAAAACAGTAAGTGACAAGTACCTATTTTATTAACCTTTCACTACCGACTATCCTTTTTGACTGGATGTTCTCTTCTACATTCTATGATCCAAAGTACAAGCTCCTATGCCATTGTATATCAATTTTTTCAAAGCTAAGTATCCCAATCAAGGGCCCAGTGCCCTTCTGGGCTTCAAATGTTACTTAGATTTCTGTTTTTATACATATATTTCACCTATATATTTTTATACATATTGCAGGTTCCCAATACCATTATTTATTCAGCATAATGATTCCTAACCCAAATCAAACATGTTATTAACCCTAACCATACATGGTTCCCTCAATCTAACGTTACAGAAGAGCAGGGACAGAGTTGGTGTTACAATACAGGAATATAGGGAATCTTCCACCTGCTGATAACCTCAAAGGTCCATGTAGATATAATCTCTGGAGAAGATGTAGGCAACTCTGAAGGACCTGAGAGTGCAAAAGTCATCTTCCATGGAAAACAACCTGGTCAGGGTGAAGGGTTCTGTCTGAATCAGCCTCTCCATTCTTAATGTAGAGAAGATGGACCAAATGATACCTGTGTGGAGAGCTGCTCCTGGGTGCCTATGGGTGATATACCATTCTAACTTGTGAAAGGGTCACAGGAAGCAGGGGCAGCCTCCATCTCATGGGAAGCTTGGAAGCAACTCTTAGGACAGATTGGTTGCCAAGGCAGTGAACTCATTCAGTTCCTGACGGAAGTGACCTCACCTCACTTCCTTGGTGATGGAACTCTGTGAACTTGCCATCCAGGAAGCCAGTCAAACATTGACAGCCCCAGTCCCAGTCTCAGTGGTTTTACTTTTTGAATTTCCCAAGGACAGAGTCAGTCTTTCTTGGTACCTATTGATGTTAGGATGGCCAAATGGCAGGAAAACTCTGAAGAGGGGCCTTTCCTGAGAAAAAAGGTAGTGGCTCACTGCTGGCTCCTGACAACTTCAGAGACTTGGCAAAGGACACAAAATCTGAGACAGGACAGGCCATTTTGGGGGAACCTAGAATGGCCCACAGTCAGAGGACACTCCAAATAGTCACAACCTACTTGGAGGAAAGAGGTGCCTTTGTGGGTGTGGGTGTGGGTTTGTGGTTTTGGCTCATGTTCTGAGAAGAGGTAGGAAATGAGGTTTGTTTGGTTTGGGGGGAATTGTTTCTAGTAAGTCATTTGACAATGCGAGTGTTTCTGTGTCGCTGTATCCCACTGTGTCCGTGATTGTAGATATTAGAAAAGAGAAAGCATCAATGGATGTGTCCTGTCTTTTAGAAAGCTTACCAGCATTCATGCTGCCCAATTTATAAATAGAATGCGGCTTGCCATAATGATGGGCAACACCTACGATCTTCCTAAGTTCCTGTTTTCTTCCAGAAATCTGGTCACTCTCCATAATAGGCTTATGGTTTTGTATCCAAGATATGTACCACCTCCATGCTCTGTGACATGGCCATGTACTGAATAACTGAAGTGAATGGCGAGCATCTCAGAAAACTCACATACCAGTGTGACCTGTAAAGTCTCATTGGAGAAACCCTGCTTTGGGCCTTTTGCTTACCTATTGTTCTGTTTCCCTGAATGTCAGGAAGGTCTTTGCCTAAGGAAAACGCTTTGTGAAGTATGAAGAAAACCTTTTTCAAATAAAAAAGAATGGGCATCAGCTGTGGCTCTTTGCTTAATTGCTTTGCAAAGAGATGTGTCTGAATTAGCGTCTTGGCCCTGTGTTAGGCTGTAGCTTAGATTCTCAGCAACTGATGGATCTAAAGAAAGATCCCATGTGTGCATCCAAAACCAAAATAGCAAAAGAGCAGTCATTGTGGATGAAGTCTTTCGCCTTCTTCTGTAAGGTTTCTGACATCAATCAAGTGAGAATAGGGATCCCTTGGGTCAAATGAGTTCTTCAATTCCCTGCAGAGGCTAGCACATAGGTGGTTGGGTTTTCTCATGACTCCAATTCACATAAAGAATCTAAACCCCACAGTCAGTAGGTCTCAAATTTGAGAAGTGGATCAGTATTAACGGCAGGCCTATTTGATCACTCCTGGTTCACAGGAAGGGTGTCCAGGTCACTCAGAATTTAGGTAAATGAGGGGCAAGAAAGCGTATTTTGGACACTGTCTTGGGCTGCATTCCTCATGGAAATCTACAGTCAGAGGTTATGATAAGTGTCTATATGGAAGAAGGTGAGGGCCATGTGGGAGTGTTTTGGTATTAATTGTGGTTATTTTTGAGGCAGTTGAAAGGGATGACTGAGTCCACCTGAGTTTGAACTGTGGTGTGATTCCCTTAGAGACTGAGTACAGGAACTGAACTTAGAGAAGTATTGCCATGAATTGAGTTGGGATTTCAGAAGGCCAAGCATGAGAGTCACCCTTGGAAACTGAGATCTAGGCCCAGGGTGGCTTTCCAGAGACCACTGGGAATCTCAGGCTTGATATCACATGATTTTATTCTTAACGACTTGGCAGTCTTAGTTGAGAGTCAAAACACACATGGACGTTACATTGTAGACCTCAATGGGCCTGGATTTATGTGACCCTTTGGCCAATCTTTGGGAAACCTTGCCTGTGAGAGTTCTCCAGAACTTCATTTGAAATGAACTTCCACAACATTTAATGGTCCCTGAATAAATTGAAACCCACATGCTGCCAACTTCATCCTTGAAAAATTGCTAGATAAATACCATGAAATTTTTGAAATTCCCATGACCAGATGGCACTGGAGAAACTTTGGTTGTCCTGTTGCTGAACATGATTATGCAGGACAGTGACTTGATTGACTGAGTTTCATGAAAATGGTGTATAACAGAGATTCCAGGAAGTTGGACCCTGCTGAGTAGTGGGCCTAGTGCAGTGATGGGCAGGTGTGTGATAAAAAAAACATCTGTGGTGGGGCCATGTGGATCTGCCATTGGCTTCCAATTGGCTTGTGACTGACATGATGCATCCAGCAGACGCTTCTATGTAAAGGTATCTTGTTATATGGAGAGGTTTCAGGCCAATGTTCAGAATCCGGTTGCTATGGTCAAGGAGGCAAGCTATGTGGAATAGAAGCCTGGTTGGTACATTCTTCTGCAGACCCTGACTCACCATAGGTGACAGAACTCCCTCCATCACTTTGTCCCAGGTGAATTTCTTGTAATTCGTGAAGCAAATACGAAATTCCCAGTGCACAGCAAGCAACACCAGGAAAACTGGAGGATGACCAAATGGCTTCAGAGTCCACAAGAGTAGACTATTAGCCCCCAGTGGCCACAGTTTACCTACAAACAGAAAATTAAATACAGCTTCCTCATGTTTATTGGAAAATAAGAAATCATGTATTCCAGGTCACATAGAAGCATACCCAGATTTGATGGTCTCACTACAAAGGAAGCTGAATCTCCTGACTACAACATATATTTCAAGTGCCCAACCTCAGAGGCAGTTCCTCAAGAAGTCTTTAGTCCAGCAGAGCTCCATGTTTGTGGAGTGTTTACCCTGTCCCTTACTTTTGGAATCTCCTCTACCACCTCCAAGTTTGTGAACTCGTGAGCATATTTGATTCCAGATATGTATTCACAGATTTTCTAACTCTTCTCCTCTAATTGTGTCTAACTTGGGGCCAAGGTAATCTCAAGGCATTGTTATGGATGAGAGTGGGAAGATACTTTTGTAGCATATATTTGCATAAACATTGGAATCATTTTCCAAATTTTCATTCAAAATACTGAATCCCTGACACAAACCCATGCCAACTAGACTCTGACTACTAATTCTAATATGATGGAGAAAATTAACCCAAACAGAATAGAAATACAAGCAGTTCAGAGGAGGAATGGTGTATCATTGGAATTGCCTTTTGCATTATATAGGGTAGGAGTTATAAATCTAGTCAATTTTTTGTTGAAATGGTTCTCCATGTGTTTTTAAAGTTAACAAATATGTGAATTCCTGTCTACCTTTCTCTGTATCCTATTCAGCACATGTAATTTTATATGCACATATAGAATCCTACCTGGTACCACACGTACATTCTTGTGAGGTGGCTGACTTGGCAGACACAAATTGTGAGAAGAGATCACTCCTCCTAAACGCTGTTGAAACTGAAAATTCAAACTATTGATGAGATTCCTAGTACAATAAAATTATACATGAATCCATGTTCAGTAAAACAAATTTATTTGGATCTGTGGATGACATATATTTCGTGGTGAATTTCAATTGGGATATATTGCTACTTTTTAATGTCTGTTTGTGTGCGTGCGTGTGTGTGTGTGTGTGTGTGTGTGTGTGTGTATGTTTATATATATATACACACACACTCTACAGATTTTTCAAAATATGAAATATATGTGTCTTATTATACACTCCGTAAATTCATTCATATTCATGTATGTGGATTAATAATCAACTTTTCACAAGATTATTCTGAGAAATATTCATCCACCTGAACTACATATTTGATTCCTATTACTGAAAACTAACAGTAAATGGTGCATACAAATCCTAATATTTCTGCAGTAACTGACACAGTTTTATATCAATGCAAGTAGATTCCTATGGGACGTGATGTGTATTTTGCCATTCATTTTTATTCAATACTGGTACATTTCTTTTTCTTCAGTTAATGCACATGATAGGATATATATTTAATTCACTAGTTCAGAAATTTATAGGCATTTTGTTTTACTTTTCATCACTTCCTAATTCAGAAAACATGTTTTCCACAGGGTTTCATGACTGGTCTTTTCATGAGACTTCTTTCACAAAATGCAAAGGTCACACTTATGTTTGTACCGAAGTCTAAATGGAAAGTGAGTATGGATTACTAAAAACATCTATGTCCAGGTTGCCTAATGCTATCAAATGTCAATTTTATTGGTGACTACATATTTGTTTCTTCCTAAGATTATATATTCAACCTCAACACTGTTGAAAATGCCTGATCCTATCACGTACTTTATACTTTGCCTGATTTCCTAATGTCTCTATTGATATATGGTTTCCTACATACTTTCCAGAGTTCATCAATGTGACTGGCTCTTCACATGTGTTGATATTTACATTCATTCTCTACCCGAAACCCTACTGTTATAGAACGTTTGGTTCAAATCCTATACTCACTCTGCTTTCTAAACCTATGAATATCTTCCTAATCCTACTGACTATCCTTCTGACTGGATGTTCTTTTTGACATTCAATCATCCAAGGTACAAGGTCCTATGCCATTGTATATCAATTTATCTGAGACATCTGTGCAGAATATAATTCAAAGCTGAGTATTTCAATCAAGGGCCCAATGCACTTCTGGGCGTCAAATCTTACCTAGAATTCTGTGTTCATACTTATATTTCACCTATATATTCTTGTAAATATCGCAGGTTCCCAAAACCATTATTCATTGCACAGAATGATTCCTAAGCCAAATCAAACTTGTTATTAACCCTAAGCATACACTGTTCCATCAATCTATCTTTACAGTAGAGCAGGGACAGAGTTGGTCTTACAATACAGGTATGTAGGGGATCTTCCACCTGCTGAAATCCTCAAAGGTCCATGCAGAAATGATCCCTGGAGAAGACTTAGGCAGCTATGAAGGACCTGAGAGCACAAAATCATCTTCCATGGCAAAAAAACCGGTCAGGATGAAGTATTGTGTCTGAATCAGTCGCTCTGTTCTTAATGTAGAGAAGATGGACAAAACCAGGCCTGTGTGGAGAGCTGTTCCATGGTGCCTGTGGTTGATATACCATTCTAACTTATGACTGAGTCAGAGAAAGTAGGGGCAGCCTCCATCTCATGGGACCCTTGTAAACAACTGTTAGGACAAAGTGGTTGCCAAGGTATTGACCTCATTCAGTTCCTGAAGGAAGTGACCTACCTCACTTCCTTGGTGATGGAACTCTCTGAACTTGGGATCCAGGAAGCCAGCCACCCAGAGCCAGTGCCAGTCCCATTCCCAGTGGGCACACTTGTTTGAATTTTCCAAGGACAGAGTCAGTCTTTCTTGGTACCTCCTGATGTGAGGATGACCAAATGCTAGGAGAACTCTGAAGAGGGGCCTTTCCTGAGGAAGCAGGTAGTGGCTCATTGCTGGCTCCTGACAACTTAACAGAGTTGGCAAAAGGGACCTGATCTGATAAAGGACAGGCCATTTTGGGGGAACATAGTATGGTCCACCAGTCAGAGGACACTCCGGATAGTCACAGACCTTGTTGTGGGAATGAGGTGCCTTAGTGGGTGTGGGTGTGAGTTCGTGGTTTTGTCTCATGTTCTGAGAATAGGTAGCAAAGGTTGTTTGTTTGGTTTGGAGTTGACTGTTTCTAGTAAGTCATTTGAGAAGGCGAGTTTTTCTATGTCTGTGTATCCACTGTGTCCGTGGTTGTAGTTATTAGAAAAGCGAATACATCAATGGAGGTGTCCTGACTAGTAGGAAGCTTCCAGGCATTTATTCTGCCCTTTTTATGAATGGACTGCGGCTTGCCTTATGGATAGACAACACCTACTATCTTCCTAAGTTCCTGTTCACCTCCTGATTTCTGGCCTCTCTCCAGAATAGGCTCATGGTTTTGTGTCCAAGATATGTACCACCTCCAAACTCTGTGACATAGCCATGTACTGGATAGCTGAAGGGAATGGGAACATCTCAGAAACCTCAGAGATCAGTGTAACCAGAAAAGTCTCAGTGGAGAAACCCTGCTTTGGGCAATTTGCTTACCTATGGTTCCCTTGCCCTGAATGTTAGGAATGTCTTTGCCTCAGGCCACCCCTTTGTGGAGCCTGAAGAAAACAGTTTTCTAATTAAAATGAATGGGCATCACCTGTGGCTCTTTGCTTAATTACTTTGGAAAGGGATGTGTCTGAATCAGCCTCTTGGCCCTGTGTGAGGTTGTGGCTTTGATTCTCAGAACCTGATAGATCTAAAGAAAAATCCCATGCGTGCATCCAAAACCAAAATTGCCAAAAGAGCAGTCATTGCTGATGAAGTCTTTCGCCTCCCTCTGTAAGTTTCCTGACCTCTATCAAGTGAGAATAGGGAAGATACACCAAGTCAATTGATGGCTCCTATTGGAAAAATTCTATCACTGATGACAGCATCAGCATAAGTACCCCAACACTGCCACAATTCGCTGCACCAGCAGATAGTTCACAATGCATACAAGTGAGTTCACAATGCATACAAGTGATACATAATCCAGGCAAGTTCTACAAGCAGTTCAGTGATGGCTATTGCAGAATCTGTAGATTGATTTTATCTTTGTCTTCACCGGCACTGGGATGAAGATAGGAATTCTGGCAATAATGGCTAAAGAAAAAATTCTGTAACATTCCTGAAGGCACTAAAAGAAAACAATTTTCTTAACAATTTACGTTATCTTGAAGAGAATAATTAAATATAATGAAAAGGAAAAGTGAAAGTAAACAAACACGTCTGTTAACCTCCTATTTTTTCACATATTAAAACAATCCTGAACAGTTGTTTACCCAATTTAAATTAAACAATTTAATTCACGTGAATAAAAAAAATGGATATATTATTTCATTAGCACTCATCATATGTGATATATGGACATACGCACATTCAAATATATAACACAAAACACAAGTGTGCACACATAATAAATACATACAACACATAATATAATAGTAAAGGCCTTATAACATTTTACATGTGAAATCATCATTGCAATGTTTAAAAACTCTACAGTCAAAAAATAGAACTGATAAGCAAAACATTAACCTAGGTCTGTATGAGCTCAAAAAAACAAAAGAGAACTTCATGATTTGAGAAAGGGCAATAATAAAATAGATATTGAAAAAAGCATCCCTGTTCTGTCGCAGATGTAAGGATAGCCAAACTGGAGTTTTGGATATCAGCTGTTATGGATTTGAGCCAAATCATCTTATTTTGGTCTATCGAAATCGCTTCAGTTAATCTCTCTGGAATCCAAATCGGCTGCTGTTCTCCCTGTGGAAACACATAAACAGACCCCCGACTCCAGGCAATCACTGGGTCGGGATCTTAGTTAATCTCTCTGGAATCCAAATCGGCTGCTGTTCTTCCTGTGGAAACCCACAAACAGACCTCCAACTCCAGAAAATTAATGGGTCAGGACCTTTCCATTGTCCTGTTAGAATATCCTTCCAAAGTACCTCGGGCTTATACACATTTTTTGGACACTTATGCCTTTCTGCAGCACTAAGTCCTGAAAATCCAAATTTAAAAAGTTTAGAGTAAAAAGGGTTATTTTAAGTTTATCTTTGGGGAATTTATATCCCTTCCCAATTCTGTCTTCTTACTTTAATGAGTACATTTTAATAGTGTGATGAGCTCTTTCAAATATGGCTTGTCCCTGTGGATTGTATGGGTTTCCTGATATATGAGTAATGCCAAATGATGAGCAAAATGGTTTAAAAGAGGTAGAAGTATAACCGGGGGCATTATCAGTTTTTAACTGCTTTGGAATGACCACAGTGGCAAAATTTTGTAAGCAATGAGCTATAACATCTTTAGTTTTTTTCCCCCATGAAGGGAGCCCATCAAAAATCCAGAAGAAGTATCAACTGTAACATGCAAATATTTTAATTTTCCAAATTCTGGCAAGTGTGTGACATCCATCTGCCATATATGGTAAGGTATCAATCCTCTACGATTGACTCTAAGATTAAAATGTGGTAAAATGGTCACACAATTTTGACATTGTTTTATTATTTGTCTAGCTTGTTCCTTAGTTATTTTAAAATGCTTTTGTAAAGTATTAGCATTGATAATGAACTTTTTATGAAAATTTATAACTTCTTCTAGTGTACAGAAAATATGTATGTATGTCATGTGTAGTTTTACCTGCTAAATCATTGCCCAAACTAAGGGCTCCAGGCAATCCTGTATGTGCCCAGATATGTCCTATTAAGAATGGATATTTTCTGTCCCAGATTAGACTTTGTATACTGGAAAGGAAAGAGAAAACAGTAGAGGAAGGGGAAATCCTACCAGCATCTTCAAGAGATACTATAGCATTAACTATATTCTGACTATTGGAAAATAAATTAAACACAGAATCTTTAAACATCACAAAAGCTTATAATACTGCATTAAGCTCTACCTTTTGAGCTGATTTTTGGGGTGCTAAAAATGTAAAAATTTGATCAGGTGTAACTATTGCTGCTGTACCATTATTTGACCCATCAGTGAATATATTTGGAGCATTCATGATAGGAGTTTTCTTGTAATTTTTGGAAAAATTACAGGATGCAATGACCCAAAAGACAATAAAAGATTAGATGGTAAGTGGTTATCAAATAAAACATTAGATTTACACATGATTATTGCCCAAGTATTTAACTCATTAGCTAATTCATCAATTTGATTCATAGTGTATGGAGTAATAATTTTATTGGGAGAAATTCCAAACACTCCCTTTGCTGCTTTTATTCCTATGAGTATTAATTGTCCCTCAGCCTCAGGATACCTAGTAATAATAGTGTTAGAAGAATAAGATAAATGTATCCATAATAATGGACCTTCTTGCCAAAATACTCCTGTAGGAATATTTTTTGTTGGTAGTACAATAAATAATAAAGGCATTATTTTATCAAATCTATCCAAATGCATATTTCCCATATATGTTTCAATGATTTTTAATGCCTTTATTGCTTCAGGTGTAAACATTCTGGATGAATTTGGATCAGATGGACCTTTTAGGATATCAAATATAGGTCCCAACTGTCCTGTTGGTATACCTAGATAAGGCCTTATCCAATTAATGTCTCCTAATAACTTATGAAAGTCATTAATTGATTTGAGTTGATCTACTCGTATTTGAATTTTTGGTGGACTGACCATGGTTGAGGATAATAGAACTCCTAAATAATTAATTGGAAAATTTAATTGTATTTTATCAATTGATATCCCTAGATTATAATTTTTTAATAAGTTTGTAAGTGTGGCATAACATTCTAGCAATGGGTTTTTAACTTGTGTGCTAATAACACATCATCCATATTGTGAAATATTTGTAGTTCAGGATTTTGATTTCTAAGTGGCTGGATTACTTTGTTAACATAAATATGACAAATAGTTGGGCTGTTAGCCATCCCTTGAGGGAGTACTTTCCACTCATACCTCTGATCAGGACCTTCATGATTCAGTGCAGGGATAGTAAATGCAAAACTTGGACTATCCTCAAGAAGAATTGGAAATGAAAAAAAAAAACAATCTTTAATATGTATAACTAAAACATACCAAGTTTTTGGCAAAGCAGACAATTGAGGAATCCTTGATTGAGCAGGTCCCAAAATAACCATCTCATTATTAATGGCTCTTAAATCTTGCAATAATCTCCATTTACCAGATTTCTTTTTGATGACAGAAATGAAAGTATAATGGGGAGATACAGAAGGTTGTATATGTTCTTCCGCTAATTGTTGTTTGACCAGGAACTGAGCTGCTTGTATCTTTTCTTTAGTCAGGGTCCACTGAAGAAGCCATACTGGTCTTTCTGATTTCCAAGTAATTTTTATTGTCTCAGTGGCCCTTTCTGAAAATCCAACCCATGTCTGTCTGTTGCTTGGTCTATTTGTATTGGCGCTGCTATACCTTGTTCTTGTTTTTCTAATCTTTTTCCTTTCCTAAAACCTTCTCTAGCCATAATAGTGTGTACATTTTGATTGATGTTATTTGTTAATGTCAAACCTAATTGATCTAGGACATCTCATCCCAATAAATTTACGGGAAGATTATCCAATACATATGGCTGTATAGTTCCTTCACATTCTTCAGGATCCTTCCAATCCAATACCATTGCACTTCTATGGGGATTAGTTGCCACTCCTAGGTCTCAAAATGTTTGAGTGTATTGTTGTAATGGCCAATGTTTTGGCCATTCTTGATGAGAGACAATGCTAACATCTGCACCTGTATCAAGTAGCCCATTGAATTCGTGTCTTTGAATATTTAGTTTTAGCCTGGGGCGAGAATCTAAATTTAAAGAAAGCATAACCAAATCTACACCTGTGGAGCCTAATCCCTTGGAACCTCTTTCTACAGCACGACTGGAAAATTTATCATGCAGACTGAGTATTATTAGTAACTGTGCTATTCTATCTCCTGGTGAAATTACTGATATGTCCTTTGGAGAACTGGCTATAAATTTTATTTCACCTTCATAATCGGGATCAATTACCCAAGGACTTATCATAAGTCCTTTTAGATTAGAAGAGCTGCGTCCCAATAATAAGCCTACTGTTCCTTTGAGAAGAGGTCCTTTCACCATGTGTGAATGATTTGAACCCCCATCTCTACAGTTAGTACTGATCTGACGGAGGTGCAGATGTCTAACCCTGCGCTCCCTCTGATTTGTCTGATGAGGCGTCTGATGCACAATGTGTCCTGGGCACTACACTGATGGGGTTGCTGGGTTCCTCCAGTGCTCCGTATATTTGTGGTTTTGGGCCCCAGAGCATTGGGCTCCCCTGTCCATTTTTTGGCAATGGAGCCCGGTGCCTTTCTCCATGATATCGTGGATAAACAGCTAGTCCTTGTTCGTTTTTGATAATGAAGTACCCTCTATGGTGGTTTGAGAACGGCATTCATTAGCCCAATGTCTCCCTCTACGGCATCGTGGGCAAATACCCAGTATTCTACTCCTTTGGTACCTATTTTTGTTAAACCCTCTTCCTATGGAGCAATTCCTTTTAAAATGTCCTGTTTGTTCACAATTGTAGCATGTTCCTGGCCTTGCATCTAAAGCCTGTTTAATGCAGCTGCCACAAATTGCCCTTGTTCATTGATGTCTCTGGCATCTAAAGCCTGTTTTACTGCAGCTGCCATGACTTCCTCTTATTCATTAATGTCTTTACATAATTTAATATATGTGTTTAAATCTTCATGTTTCCATGGTCTAGTGATATCTCTGCACCTACGATTCGCTTGGTCATAAGCCAGTTTTTTATTAATGGCATTGCTTGTTCTGTATTCCCCAAAACTCTGGTAGCTGTTTGAATAAGCCTATCTACAAATTCAGTGTAAGATTCATTAGCTCCTTGTATTACCTTAGATAATTGACCTTGTAAACCTCCATGTCCTTGTAAAGTCTTCCATGCCCTAACCGCCTCTGCAGCAATTTGTGCGTATACGCCAGGATCATATGCAATTTGTTGCTGCTGGTCCTCATAAGGTCCCTTTCCTAACAACATATCTAGATTTCTCTGAGGATAATCAGCTTCTGCATTTCACCTAGCCGTCTCCTTGCAAAATTCCTCATTGGCAACCTTCCATAAAAGGTATTGACCTCCATTTAGCACAGCTTTACACATATTAGCCCAATCTACTGGCATCATATTCAAGTTGTTAATGGATTCGACCAAGCTTACAATGAAGGGTACTTGAGGACCATAGGTTGTTACAGCCCCTTTTAGCTGCTTCACTATTTTGAAATTTAAAGCATGGTGAATTCGCTGCCCTCCTACCTCAAATACAGGGCATGTTAATACTTGAGATCCTGTCTCAGGAACCGAACTATCAACTGCGGGGTTTGGGGGCCTCCTAGCATATGGAGGTGGCCTTGTTATTTGGACATTTACATACTCTGGTGATAGAAAGGTGTTAGTAACAGTCTCCTGTAGAGGAGGCGCTGTTGGTTGGACACTTACGCCCTCTAGTTATTGAAAGTTGTTAGTAGCAGTCTCCTTTTGTAACTTTGCCCCTGATGGCTTTTTCTGACCTAAGCTTTGTTCCTCTATCTTTGTCTGATCTGAAGTCTTTGGACTAAGCAAACCAGATATAAACGTCCTCAATGGCAATGTGCCAACTGTCAGAGTCCCTGGGCTGTTCTTTTACCCCCTTTTAAATCTTCACCATGATGGTTCCATTATGGTATATTTAATAACTCCTTAAAAATCCATGGGCTACATTTTTGTATTGTATCAACGTATGCCCTGACTGTCCTTGACTTTACTGAGGTGCCTCCTTCCTCTAACAATTTACTTAACACTCTTTCAGTTTGTTTTTTTTACTAATTTCTGATCCTGTATTTCTACTATAATACAACCCAACAAGACGATGCCAAACAAAACCGAGACAGAATAAAATAAAAAGGGAACAACAAAAAGTCATTATAGCCTTTATATCCTACTGACATGTGCATCCGTCCTTTCTCCCTATCTGTTCCTCAGAAGTAAATAATTTTTTTCTCAGATGTGAGCGGTTTTTCATCCATCTCACTCATCTCCATGGACAGGCAACAAAAGTGAAGCAAAACAAAAGAGGAATCTTAAAATGGCTACCGATCCTCTCGCCCTTCCCTCAGGGGCTAGCAGTTTACCTTATCACTTACCCTCAGTGGCTCCCCGTGCGAGCTACCAAATGCTGCAGTCTGGCTGGGCACGATTCAAGAGCGACTTTTCAAAAGAAACAAAGTTTATTTTTAGAACCACACACGCCAAGCAAAACAGCTCCTTAGGAAAAACCCTCAGAGCCCAACTGCCACCACTGGCTTCCTTGCAAAGTTTCTGTCACACCCACAAGCCTCTCCACCTCCCACAATCCTCCTGCTCTTGAGGCCATATGGCTGGGTCAGGTGGGTGGAGCCAAAAAAGTCCCACAATGAGCAGCTCTGTGGTCTGAAAGGGCAGGGAAACTGCCCAATGTGCATCATCGCAGAGGAGCCAATCAGCTTGATGTTGCTGGGGCTGCTGTGAGCCAATCATCAGCTGGCAGTCGGAAAGAGCGGGGAAAAAGCTCAATGAGCATCTCCATTGTGCATCACCACAGAGGAGCCAATCAGCTAGATGTTGCTGGGGCCGCTGTGAGCCAATAATCATCTCGCAGGGGAATGTTGCTGGTAACTGGATGTTTGATGGGGCCCCTTAAGCTGTGGCTCTCAACAAATTGGTGTCTCCTTTCTCTGTAGACTATTCAGCACATGTATTTTTATATGCACATATAGAATCCTACCTGTTATCAAACGTACATTTTTGTGAGGTTGCTGACTAGGCATGTACAAGTTATGAGAAGAGATCACTCCTCTTAAACACTGTTGGAATTGAGAATTCAACCTATGGGTGAGCTTGTTATTAGAACAACATTATATATAGATCCATTTTCAGTGAAATCAATATTTTTGCACCTGTGGATGTTACATATTTCATGATGAATTTCAATTGGCAAATATATTGCTAGTTTAAATGTCTGTCTCTGTGTGTGTGTGTGTGTGTGTGTGTGTGTGTATATATATATTTATTTATATATATATATATATATATATATATATATATATACTCTCCAAATTTTTCAAAATATGAAATATATGAATCTTATTATACACTCCTTAAAATCATTCATATTTATGTATGTGGATTTATGATCAACTTTTCACAAGATTATTCTCAGAAATATTCATCCACCTTAAATACAGATTTGTTTCCTAGTACTGAAGACTAACTTCAGTGAATGGTGCACACAAATCCTAATATTTCTACAGTAAAACCAAGTTCAACATCAATGCAAGCATTTTCCTATGGGACATGATGTGTATTTTGCGGTTCATTTTTATTAAACAGTGGTACATTACTATTTCTTCAGTTTATGCACATCATATGATATATCTTTCATCCACAAGTTCACAAATTTATAGGCATTTGTTTCAATTTCAATCACCTCCTGCTTCAGAACACATATATTCCTCCAGTGTTCTTGACTGGTCTTGTCATGAGACTTCTTTCCAAACACATTATTTTTGATTTTCATAATCATATTTGAAGCAAAACTCACACACTCTTCATGATAAACCATAACCCTAATATTACCGTTAGATGTATACCTGGTTGTAGTGAATGTATGAATATCAGTTTAAGATTTCCAGTATATTTTCAGATATCAAATCAATCCACTATTTAAAGTTGGAACCAGTTATATTATTTATTCACCGTATCGTCTATTCATACATTATGTCTATATCCATTGACACAGGGTACTCCACTTTGTTCCCCCAATATTTATACGTCTTCAAAGTATTGCTCCCAGTAATGGTGGAAGAAATGCTCATGTCACCTGATCTACATATAAATTTTAACACAGTAATATTCTGGACACAGAAAGCAAAAGTCACTCTTATGATTGTAGCAAAGCCTAAAAGGAAAGTGAGCATGGATTACTAAAAATATCCATGTCCCGGTTGCTTAATGCTCTAAAATGTAAATCCTATTGATAAATCCTATGTATTTGTTTCTTTCTAAGATTATATATTCAAACTCAACCCTGTTGAAAATGTCTAATCCTATCCCTCACTTTATACATTGCCTGTTTTGTTAATGTCTCTATTGATATCTGCTTTCCTACATATTTTCCCCATTTCATCATTGTGTCTGACTCTTCACATGTGCTGATATTTACATTCACTCTCTTATTGAAAACCAATTGCTAAAGAACGTTTGGTCGAAATCCTATACTCATTGTTGTTTCTAAACCTAGAGACTATCGTCCTAAACCTACGGACTTTCCCTTTGTGACTGGATGTTCTCTTCAACTTTCAATCATCCAAGGTACAAGGTCCTATGTCATTGTATATCGATTTATCTGAGACATCTGTGCAGAACATAATTCAAAGCTAAGTAACCCACTCAAGGGCCCAATGCCCATCTGAGCTTCAAATCTTGCCTAGATTTCTGTTTTCATACTTTTATTTTACCTATATATTCTTGTAATTATTGCAGATTCCCAGTACGAATATTCATCCTGCAGAATGATTCCTAACCCAAATCGAACGTTTTATTAACCCTAACCATACACTGTTCCCTCAATCTAACTTTACAGAAGAGCAGGGACAGTGTGACCAGGAAAGTCTCAGTGCAGAAACCCTGCTTTGGGCCTTTTGCTTACCTATTTTTCTGTTGCCCTGAATGTCAGGAAGTTCTTTACCTCAGGCTAACCCTTTGTAAAGCCTGAAGAAAACAGTTTTCAAATGGAAATGAATGGGCATCACCTATGGCTCTTTGCTAAATTTCTTTGGAAAGGGATGTGTCTGAATCAGCATCTTGGCCCTGTGTGAGGCTGTGACTTAGATTCTCAGCACCTGATGGATCTAAAGAAAGATCCCATGTGTGCATCCAAAACCAAAATGGCAAAAAGTTCAGTCATTTTGGATGAAGTATCTTCCCTTCCTCTGTTAGATTCCTGACCTCCATCAATTGAGAATAGGGATCCTTTGGGTCATATGAGTTCTTCAATCCCTGAAGAGGTGCTTGGGTTTCTCATGATTCCAATTCACATAAAGAATCTGTACCTATCAATCAGAAGTAGTCAGTCAATATTGCTCCCAGAAATGGTGGAAGAAATACTCATGTCACCTGATCTACATATACATTTATTCACAGAAATATTCTGGACACTAAATTCAAAGTTCACATTTATGATTGTACCAAAGCCAAAATGGAAAATTAACATGGATTACTAAAATCATCCATGTCCAAGATTACTTATGCTCTCAAATGTCAATCCTATTGATGACTACATATTTGTTTCTTCCTAAGATTGCATATTCAAACTCAACCCTGATTTCATAATGTCTCTATTGATATCTGCTTACCTACATATTTTTCCCACTTCATCATTGTGACAGACTCTTCACATGTGCTGACATTTAAATTCATTTTCTATCCGAAACCCTGTTGCTAAAGAAATTTTGTTCCAAATCATACACTCACCCTTCTTCCTATACCTACCTACTATCTTCCTATTCCTACTGACTATCCCTTTTTGACCGGATGTTCGCTTCTACATTCAATCATCCAAGGTATAATGTCCTATGCCATTGTATATCAATTTATCTGAGACATCTGTGCAGAATGTAATTCAATGCTCAGTATCACAATCAAGGGCCCAATGCACTTCTGGGCTTCCAATCTTACTTGGATTTCTATTTTCATACACACAGTTCACCTCTATATTCTTATAAATTTCACAGGTTGCCAATACCATTATTCATCCAGAAAATGATTCCTAATCCAAATTGAACCTGTTATTAACCCTAAACATACAGTGTTCCCTCAATCTTACTTTACAGAAGAGCAGGGACAGAGGTGGTCTTATAATACTGAAATGTAGGGATCCTCTACCTGCTGAGAACTTCAAAGGTCCATGCTGAAAGTATCCCTGGAGAATATGTAGGCAGCTATGAAGGACCTGAGAGACCACAAGTCATCTTCAATGGCAAACAACCTGGTCAGGATGTAGGGTTGTGTCTTAATCAGCTTCTCTCTTCTTAATGTAGAGAAGATGGACAAATCAGGCCTGTATGGAGAGCTGTTCCCGGGTGCCAATGGTTGATATACCATTTTAACTTGTGAAATTGTCACATTAAGTAGGGGAAGCCTCCATCTCACGGGACCCTTGGAAGCAACTGTTAGGACAAAGTGGTTGCCAAGGCAGTGACCTCATTCAGATCCTGAAGGAAGTGACCTCACATCACTTCCTCGGTGATGGAAATTGGCATCCAGGAAGCCAGGCACACAGAGCCAGTCCCAGTCCCACTCCCAGTGGTGTCACTAGTTTTGAATTACCAAGGACAGAGTCAGCCTATCTTGGTACCTACAGATGTGAGAATGGCCATATGCCAGGAAAGCTCTGAAGAGGGGGCTTGTATGAGAAAACAGATAGTGGCTCACCACTGGCTTCTGACAAGTCTCAGTGAAGAAACCCTGCTTTGGTACTTTTAATTACCTATTGTTCTGTTGCTCTGAATGTCAGGAAGTTTTTTGCCTCAGGCCACCCCTTTGGGAAGCCTGAAGAAAAGAGTTTTCAAATGGAAATGAATGGGCATCATCTGTGGCTCCTTGCTTAATTGCTTTGGAAAGGGATGTGTCTGAATCAGCCTCTTGGCCCTGTGTGAGGCTATGGCTTAGATTCTTAGCACCTGATGGATCTAAAGAAGCATCCCACGTTTGCATCCAAAACCAAAAGAGCCAAAAGAGCAGTCATTGTGGATGAAGTCTCTCACCTTCCTCTGTAAGGTTCCTGACGTCCATCTATGAGAATAGGGATCCTTTGGGTCAAATGAGTTCTTCAAAGCCCTGCAGAGACTAGATCATACGTTCATAGGTTTCTCATGACTCCAATTAACATAAAGAATCTAAACCCCACATTCATTAGGCCTCAAAATGGAGAATCAGAGCTGTATTAAGGGCAGGCCTCTTTGATCACTCCTGGTTCACTAGAAGGGTTTCCCAGCCACATTGACTTTAGGCAAATGTGGGCAAGGGACCTTATTTTGGATACTGTCCTTGGCTGTGAAAACTGCAGCCTGAGATTATGATGAGTGTCGATATGAAAGAAGATGAGGGCCATGTGGAAGTGTTTTGGTTTTAATTGTGGTCATTTTTGTGGCTGTTGGAAAAGATGATGGGTCCACCTGGTCTTGAACACTGGTGTGATTCCCCTTAGAGACTGAGTTTTGGAATGGACCTCAAATAAGTATTGCCATGTATTGTGTTGGGATTTTAGGATGCCACACATGAGAGTTGCCCTTGGAAACTGAGATCTAGGCCCAGGGTGGCTTTCCACAGAGCACTGGGAATCTCAGGAAGAATATCACATAATTTTATTCTTAAAGAATTGGCAGCCATAGTTGCAAGTCAAAACACACATGGACCACACATTGTAGACCTCAAACGCCTGGCTTTATGTGACCTTTTTGCCTGTCTTTGGGAAGCCTTGCCTGTTAGAATTCTCCAGAATTTTCAATGAAATGAGCTTCCTCTCCATTTAATGGTTCCTGAATGAATTGAAACCCACAGTGCCTCCAACTTCATCCTTGAAAAATGTCTGATAATTACCATGAAATTTTTGAAATTCCCATGACCACTTTGCACTGTAGAATCTTTGGATGTTCTATTGATGATCACGAGTATACCAGACAGTGCCTGTTTGATTGGGTTTCAGGAAAATGGTGTAGAACAGAGATGGCAGTAATTTGGACCCTGCTGAGTAGTCGGCCTAGAGAAGTGGTGTGAAGGTGTGTGTTAAAACATTTGTGGTTGGGTGATGTGGATCTGCCATTGGCTTTCAAATGGTTTGTGACTGACATGGTGCAGTCCCCAGACCCTTGTATGTAAAGGTATGTTGTTATATGGAGAGGTTTCAGTGCAATGTTTAGAATCAGATTGCTATTGTGAAGGGGGCAAGCTATGTGGGATAGAAGCCTGGTTGGTGCATTCTCCCGCAGACCCTTACCCATCACATGTGACAGAACTCCCTCCAGTACTGTGTCCCAGTTGAACTCTTCGTATTTCATGAAGCAAATACCAAACTCCCAGTGGAGCTGCAAGAAACACAACAAAATTGGAGGATGAGCAAATGGCTTCCAAACTGGAAGACACTTAGCACTCAGTGACAACAGTTTACCTACAAAGAGAGAATTCAGCACTGCTGCCTCATGTCCTTTGGAAAATAAGAAAACATGTCCTCCAGGTCACATACATGCAGACCCAGCTTGATGGTCTCACTACAAAGGGAGCTAAAGCTCCTGACAACAACATATATTTCAAGTGCCCAACCTCAGAGGCAGTTTCTCAAAAAGTCTTTAGTCTAGCAGAGCTCCATGTTTGTGGAGTTTTACCCTCTCCCTTACATTTGGAAACTCCTCTACCACCTCCAAGGTTGTGAACTCCTGAGCATTTTCCATTCGTGATGTGTATTCACAGATTTTCTAACTCTTCTCCTCTAATTGTGTCTTACTTGGGGTGAAGGTAATGTCAAGGCATTGTTCTGGATGAGAGTGGGAAGATTTTTGGGTAGCACATATTTGCATACACATTGGATTCTTTCTCCAATTTTCCATTTGAAATACTGAATCCCTGACTGTAAGGGGTAGAAGGAATTCTCCTTCAAAGAATAGTCTGACACTTACAAGAAACAGCCCCCAGGGAGACATCCTGTCTGGGAGACATCCTGTAGTCATCTGTGTTCCTGAGACATCCTGTGGCCATCTGTCTTCCTGAAATATCCTGAGGTTATCTCACCTTGTGAAGACATCCAGGAACTGCTGATAAGAGAGCTTTCAAATCTCCAGCATATAAATTCCTCTGTGTGAACAATAAAAGTTTGCAGCTTGATCAGAACTTTTGTCTTGCTGTCATCTCTCGTGTCTCTTGTCCCTTCATTCCTCCCCACCTAGGTTTGCTACCCACTTTGATGTGTCCTGCAGGCCAGGACAACTGGCGCCCAACGACTGGGGCTCGAGCCTTTGACTGAGGGGGAACCCTGTCCTCCTGGAAGATTTGGACAAGTGGAGCTCGCGATTGCCTCAGCAGACACCACTGAGAGACAGATCCAGGAGAAGAGTGGGGATGACGCACAGTGAGTGACCCACCATGGGACAAGCAGTTTCGTCACATGATTTGTTTTTGTCAGGCCACAAGGAATCCTTAAATACATGGGGGGCACGTGTTAAGAAAAATGACTTAATATTTTTCTTTTCATACATCGAAGAATTTTTTCCATGGTTTCCCCTTGAAGGTACCATTGATGGTAAAAGATGGCTTAGAGTAGGAGACATTTTAAAAGATTATTATGAATCCTTTGGCCCAGAAAAAGTGCCTGTTCCTACCTTTTCTTTCTGGAAATAAATTAGTGAAATTCTTAAAAGTTCACCCTTTGACAATGGTACCTTAATACTTGTCAGGATTGGGGAAGAGACTATGCAAAAGACCTCTCGTCCCTTCTCGGCATGCCCATCAGTTAGTATAGACATAGACCCTTCTTAGTCTCCCCAGGACCCTGGGACCTTCCTGATCTTCCTCAAAATCCCACCCTAATGAATAAGGCTCCAATGGTTTCCAACCGCCTTTATGCAGTTTTAAATCCCGGAGAAACATTGACCCCTGGGGAGGAGGCTACCTTGGAGAAGGAAGCAGCTCGCTACCATTCAGAAGACTCTCCACCTCTCAGGACCCTGCCACAGACTATAGGACTTACACATTCCCCTCCCTCCTATATCCCTCCTGCCTTTTGTGCTCTGGCCCTTCAGGGGCCAAATGTCCCCCCAGATATTTTTTCCCCACTTCCCTTGCCTAACCTGGCTCCCTTGAGAGAGTCTCTCCAACATGGACAGGAACAGATCCAATTTTTAAAAGAATAAAGATCCCTTGACTCTGAGCTCTCTTCATTAGCCTTAGGAATGGAGTCAACACAAACTGGCCCACAGTGGTCTAATACAAAGGCGAAGCCGCTCCATCGGCCTGTGCTCGCCTTCCAGTCACCACCAGTCAGATAGATAAGCCTGCCCAGGCTGAGGTCAAAGACTTAGAAGAGGAAAAAGAGGAGGAAGCGGGGGAAATGGATCAAGGAGATCAGGACTTAGAGGATGAGGAGTTCACCCCTAGGCAGGAAGGAACCCAGAGTGTCTACAAAAAATTTAGCCTCCATTTTCTTGAAAAACTTAAAAAGGCTTGTGCTCACTATGGCCCCACTGTGCCCTATACGTTGGCTTTATTAGAAAGCTGCAGCACACAATTTCTTACTCCCAATGATTGGAAATTTTTAGACCTAGCTGCCCTCAGTGCCGGAGACTTCCTGCTATGGAATGCAGATTTCAAAGAGCCCTGTCAGAAACTACTCAAAAAAAATTAACAAAGGCCTCCTCTAAATCCTGGACTTATGTTAAGCTAGTGGGCAATGCAACTTTTGACACTAAAACTAAACGGGCACGTTTCCCTGCTGGACTTTTTGCGCAGATTTAGATGGCTGGCTTAGTTGCTTGGAGATGCCTCCCTGAAAGGGCCTCGGCTATCACTTCCCTGGCAAGAACTCGACAAGGGCCCTATGAGCCTTATAGCGACTTTGTTCCCCGGCTTTACCTAGCTGTGGAATGCTTGCTTGGACCAAGCGAAAGCAAAAGCACCTTTGTAAAACATCTTGCCTTTGAAAATGTCAACCCGGCATGTCAGGATGTTCTTCGACATCATAAGGATAAAGGGAAACTTTCTGACTTTATTAGAATCTGTGCAGGCGTGGGTGCAGCCCATGCAATGGGTCTCAAATTAGTGCCGCATTTACCAAGGCCTTTTACAATACTGGCTCAAGTACTTGCTTTACTTGTAAACAACCAGGCCATTTTGCACGCAGGTGTCCGACAGGCAAACAAAGAGTAAGAATAGTGTCTCCTCAAACTGGAGCTAAACCGACCCCAGCTACACTTTGTCCTTGATATGGTAAAGGTCATCACTGGGCCAGTGAGTGTAGATCAATGACAAATGCCCTCAGACAGCCTATTTCTTCCTACTTCTCAGGAAACTCCCTGGGGCAATGAGGTTTGTTCCCTCCCAAACTCCCAACCTACCTCAAAATCCTTCTCCACAATTGGCTCCCTCCAACTACCCACTCCGGGCAGTGCAGGATTGGACCTCTGTGCCACCACTGATACAATATTAGACTCAATGCAAGGGCCCCAGATAATACCAACTGGAATTATGGGTGCCCCTCCATCTCATACGTGTGCCCTTATTCTTGGAAGAGCCTCTACTACCTTACAAGGTGTTCAGGTCTTCCCTGGCATTAATGATAATGATTTCACTGGAGAAATAAAAATAATGGCCACAGTTATTAATAGAGTTGTGGCCATCCCAGGAGGAAAAAGTCTTGCACAATTAATACTTCTTCCCTTAGATTAAGGGGCATTTCCACCTCCCAAACCTACTGTGGGGGACTGCCTCCTTGGGCTCCTCTGAGGTATATTGGGTTCATCCCATTTCTCATATTAGACACACCCTTACCTTACTTATTGAAGGAAAGGAATACCAAGCAATTGTACTTACTGGAGCTGATGCGACAATTATTTCTCAAAAATACTGGCGATCAGGTTGGCCCCTCACCCCATCCTTGACTGACCTTAAAGGGATAGGAAAGTCAAAAAATCCTCTGGTCAGCTCTACTGCTCTTAGCTGGACTGATAAAGAGGGTAATAAGGGAACTGTCACTTCTTTCGTTGTTCCTGACCTCCCTGTTTACCTATGGGCTGGAGATATTTTGAGTCAAATAGAAGTTATTCTTGCCAGTCCCAATTCCATGGTGACTCATCAAATGCTCCGTATGAATTTTGTCCCTGGTACAGGCCTTGGGAGGCTGAGACAAGGACTGGTGGAGCCTATACAACCAATAAAAAAAAATACATATGGACTTGGATATTTGGATTTTTAGTGTCGGTTCCTGACGCTCCTGTTCCCATGGAGATAAAATTATTTGGGAGACTCAGACTCTTGTGTGGGTGGATCAGTGGCCCCTTACCCAAGAAAATTTGGAGGCTGCCTCCATGTTAGTGAAGGAACAGCTGGCAGCCCGCCATGTAGAGCCCTCAACCTCACCATCGTACACTCCTATTTTTGTTATCAAGAAAAAATCAGGCAAGTGGCGCCTTTTACAAGATTTGTGTGCCATTAATAAAGTTATACTCCCGATGGGAGCACTACAGCCAGACATTCCCACACCAGTGGCTATTTCCAAAAACTATTGTAAAATGGTTATGGACTTAAAAGATTGCTTTTTTACCATTCCTTTGTATCCTGTGGATAGACCCTATTTTGGCTTTAGTCTTTCTTGCATTAATATTCAGGGCCCTATGCAGAGACTTCAATGGAAGGTTCTTCCCCAAGGTATGGCCAACATCCCTACTCTTTGCCAAAAATACGTTGCTCAAGAAGTAGACCCTGTGAGAGAGCGAGGGCCACAAATTTATATTTTACATTATATGGATGATTTGTTAATTGCTGCACCTAATACCCATGATCTTAATAATTGTTACTTGGACTTTTACAAAATCCTCACTACCTTGGGACTACAGATAGCTCCTAATAAGGTTCAAACACAGGACTCTTATAAAAGTTTGTGCCTTAAAATTCTACAGAAATCAGATCCAAATTTCTAAAATACAACTACGTGTGGACCATCTTCACACCCTTAAAGATTTTCAGAAATTACTGAGGCATATTCAATGGCTAATAACATATTTAAAATTATGCACTTGTGTACTTTTGACCCTTAATGATATTTTGAGAGGTAATTCCCACCCCTCCTCCCCTCAAAATCTTACTCCCAAGGCATAACAGGCATTAAACCAAGTCACAGAAGCCATTGCCCAACAATTTGTTACGCAAATTTCTTATAACCTTCCTCTGGTTCTGGTTATTTTACACACTCCTCATACACCCACAGGAATATTTTGGCAGCGAGATCCACATTTTAATAATAAAGACTGCCCCTTGTTTTGGGTCCATTTACCCACCACATCCTCGAAGGTTATTACTGTTTATCTTGCTCAGGTAGCTTCTATTATTTTTAAAGGTCATTTGATTTCTCTACAACATTTTGGCAAAGACCCTGATAATATTTTTATTCCATATACTAAGGACCAAACCCAATTTTTACTAGAGACAAGGGATGAATGAGGTATTTCCCTATCAGGCTTTTGGGAACAATTGATCACCACCTCCCCAATGATCCCCCTTTACATTTTGTCCAGTTACATCCATTTACTTTTCCTGAAATTACTCAAAATGCTCCCATTCCTCAAGCCCTTACTGTCTTTACAGATGGTTCCTGTAATGGCCGAGCGGTCTTTGTTGTCAATAACCAGCCTACCACCTTTGATACTGTCTATCAGTCACCACAGTTTGTGGAATTGTTTGACATAACACAAGTTTTTATTACATTTTTTATAATCCTGTTAATATTTATAAAGACAGTGGCTACATTGCTCATTCTGTGCACCTGCTGGTGATTTCACCCCCCATTAAGGCTTCTAACAATGCGGCCTTTCTGTTTCACCAGCTTCAGCAGCTAATTCAGGTCAGACAACACCCATTTTTCTTAGGACACATAAGGGCACACTCTGATCTTTCCAGCCCTCTAATTCAAGGTAATGCCCAAGCTGATGCAGCAACTCGTTCCATCTTTCCAATTTTTGTTGGCTCCATTCAAAAGGCCACGGAGTTACACAATATACACCATTTAAATTTCCAGAGCCTTTGATTACTTTGTAAAATTACCAGGCAACAGGCACGAGAAATAGTAAAAGCATGCCCTAGTTGCGCTGCCTCCCTCCCCATTCAACACTTGGGAGTTAACCCCCGAGGATTACTGCCCGATCAGTTTTGGCAAATGGATGTTACTCATTTTCTTGAATTTGTAATAGCCAAATATATATACATATTTCTGTAGATACCTTCAGCGGCTTTATTTTTGCATCACCACATTCTGGAGAGGCTACCAAAAATGTCCTTTCTCATCTTGTTTCAGCCTTTTCTGTTATGGGTAAACCAATACATATTAAAACAGATATTTATCCTACATATACCATTGCCAAGTTTAAACAGTTTTGTGCTACCTTGCAAATTTGTCATACTCCTGGAATTCCATACAACCCTCAGGGCCAAGGCATTGTGGAACTTGCCCACCTTACCTTAAAAACTTGGCTAACCCTCCTTAAGGCTTCCTCCCTTGTATTTACCACACCCAGGCATCGCCTTAACAATGCATTATTTGCCCTTATTTTTCTTACCCTATACAATGAAGGCCATTTGGCAGCAGACAGACACTGCCATCCCTCGTCCAATTCTGTTCGCCCACCTGTTATGTGACACAATCCCCTTACAAATAAATAAAAAGGCCCAGATCCTGTCCTCATCTGGGGAGGAGGCTCAGCTTATGTTTTGGACCAAGATCAAACAGCCCCAAGATGGTTACCAGAACTCCTGGTTAAACAGGTTAATGACTTACCTCAAAACAGGGACAGAGGGACTCCTCATGAGGACAAAATTTCTTCTTTTTCAGATGCAGCCAACAATCTGCCAGCCTTGGAATAACAGTTCCTGTGGGCACAGGTACACTGGCTTAGGCACATCTATTCACTCTTACCATCG
The DNA here is from genome assembly GCF_048772815.1 of Callospermophilus lateralis. Lineage (NCBI taxonomy): Eukaryota > Metazoa > Chordata > Mammalia > Rodentia > Sciuridae > Callospermophilus > Callospermophilus lateralis. The sequence goes on along the minus strand of NW_027514396.1, from coordinate 558,573 downwards.
CCTGTCTCAACAAATTATAAACTCTATCAGTAACAACTGATAAAAACTCTATCATGAACCATTAAAGATTTGCAGGACCAAATAGACTCCCTGGCAGAAGTGTTCCTTCAAAAAAGACGAGGCTTAAATTTGCTGACAGCTAACCAGGGAGGTATTTGCTTGGCCTTAGGGGAATGATGCTGCATTTATGCCAATAATTCTGGCATAGTATGCACTAAAATTAAGCAGCTTCAAGAAGATCTAGAAAAGAGACGAAGGGAAATATTTGAAAATCCCCTCTGGACTGGGCTTAATGGATTTCTGCCCTATCTTCTTCCCCTATTAGGCCCTTTGTTGGGTTTACTTTTAATGGTGTCCCTAGGACCCTGCATTATAAACAGGCTGTTACAATTTATTAAAGAACAGATTAATATTTTGGCCTCTAAGCCCCTACAGGTCCACTATCATCGCCTGGATATGGAAGACCGTGCTGCCAACATTTAAAAGGATGTTCTACCCTCCTCACAAGCTTATTTCTTAAGGTTACATGCCCACAGATCTCTCTTTCTTATATAAAACTCTAAGTAACAGCTCTGACCAACCATCTTCTGCCCTTGCCATAAGGGTTCGTCCTCCATGGGCCCCTCTGTTTGGGGGAGCACACACCCATGGAGTGAGGACGTTAGGCCATAATAACAGAGGGTGCAGGAAGGACTGCAGGAGGATGGATCCATGGTTCCCAAAACCCAAGTCTTCTGAGTGACACGCTCTGGTGCATGGCAGTTGGCATGCTTCCCCCTCAAAGCCGTCTCCTTAAAAAACATGCCTAGGCCACCACGAAATCTCCTAGTAAACATGCTCGATCAGATCAGGAGATATTCTAAGGCCTGTTAGAGAAACAGAGCCTCTATAACCCCCTAAAACATTGGCCTGTAAGGTATGGTCAAATATTTAATATAACAAAGGGGGAAGATGTCAGGGGCTAGAAGGAAGTTCTCCTTCAAAGAATAGCCTGACACTTACAAGAAATAGACCCCTGCGAGATTTCCTGCCTGGGAGACATCCCGCAGCCATCTATAACCCTGAGACATCCTGCGGCTATCCGTCTTCCTAAAATATCCTGAGGTTATCTCACCCTGTGAAGACATCCAGCAACTGCCGATAAGAGAGCTTTCTCATCCGCAGCATATAAATACACTGTGAGAACTATAAAAGTTTTCAGCATGATCAGAACTGTTGTCTTGCTGTCTTCTCTCATCACTCTTGTCCCTTCATTCCTCCCCAACAAGGTTCAACGCCCACGTTGAAGTGTCCAGCCGGCCCGGACACCTGACACTAAACCATAACCTACTAGACTCTGACTACTAATCCTAATATGATGGAGAAAAATAATCCAAACAGAATGGAAATACAAGCAGTACAGAGGAGGCATGGTGTATAGTTGGACTTGCCTTTTGAATGATATAGGGTAGGTGTTATAAATCTAGCTAATTTTTAACTGAAATAGTTCTCCACATGTTTTTAAAGTTAACAAATATGTGAATACCTGTCTCCCTTTCTCTGTAGCCAATTAAGCACATGTATTTTTATATGCACATATAGAATCTTACCTGGTATCACACGTATATTCTTCTGAGGTGTCTGACTTGGCAAATACAAATTGTGAGAAGAGATCACTCCTCCTAAACTCTGTTGGAACTGAAAATTCAACCTATGGGTGAGCCTCCTAGTAGAACAACATTATACATAAATCGATGTTCGGTAAAATAAATATTTTTGCATCTGTGGCTGATGTACATTTCATGAAGAATTTCGATTAGCATATATATTGCTACATTTTATTGTCTGTGTGTGTTTTTTAATATATATATATATATATATATATATATATATATATATATATATACTCTCCAAATTTTTTCCAAATATAAAATATATGTGTCTTATATACACTACCTAAATTCATTCATGTTCATAAATATATGTGTCTTATATACACTACCTAAATTCATTCATGTTCATGTATGTGGATTTATAATCAACATTTCACAAGATTATTCTCAGAAATATTCATCCACCTGAAATACATATTTGTTTCCTATTACTGAAAACTAACTTCAGTGAATGGTGCATACAATCCTAATATTTCTACATTAACTGACCCTGTTTAACATCAATGCAAGTAGATTCCTATGGGACATGATGTGTATTTTGAAGTTCATTTTATTCAACACTGGTACAATAGAATTTCTATAGTTTACGAACATCATAGGACATATATTTCATCCATAAGTTCACAAATTTATAGGCATTTGATTCACTTTCAGTCATTTACTGATTCAGAACACATGTATTCCTCCAGGTTTCTTGACTGGTCTTTTCATGAGACTTCATTTCAAACACATTATTTTTGATTTCCATAATCATTTTGAAGCAAAACTCACACACTCTTCATGATAAAACATAACCCTAATATTACCATTAGATGTATTACTGGTTGGAATGAATAATTGTATATCAATATAAGATTTTCTGTATATATTCAGATATCAATTCAATCCTTTATTTAAAGTTGGAACCAATTATATTATTTATTCACAGTATGGTCTATTCATGCATTATCTCTACATTCATAGACACAGGGTACATCTATTTGTAACCCCAATACTAATTTATTCGTCTTCAAAATGTTGCTCCCAGAAATGGTGGAAGAAATACTCATGTCACCTGATCTACGTATGCATTTATCACAGTAATATTCTGGACACAAAAAGCAGAGGTCACACTTATGATTGTACCAAAGCCTAAATGGAAAGTGAGCATGGATTACTAAAAACATTCATGTCCAGGTTGCCTAATGCTCTCAAATGTCAATCCTATTTATGACAACATATTTGTTTCTTCCTAAGACTATATATTCAACCTCAGCCCTGTTGCAAATGTCTAATCCTATCACTCACTTTATACTTTCCCTGATTTCCTAATGTCTCTATTGATGTCTGCTTTCCTAAATATTTTCACCAGTTCACAATTTTGACTAACACTTCACATGTGCTGACATTTACATTCACTGTCTATGTGATACCCTATTGCTAAAGAACTTTTGTTACAATTCCTGTACTCACTCTTCTTCTGAAACCTACAGAATATCTTCCTAATCCTACCGACTATCCCAGTTTGAGTGGATACTCACTTCTACATTCAATCATCCAAGGTACAAGGTCCTATGCCATTGATTATTGATTTATCTGAAACATCTATGCAGAACATGTATCAAAGCTAAGTATCCCAATCAAGAGCGCAATGCCCTAGTGGGATTCCAATCTTACCTAGATTTCTGTTTTCATACTTATATTTCACCTATATATTCTTATAAATATCACAGGTTCCCAATACCATTATTCATCAAGCAGAATGATTCCTAACCCAAATCAAACCTGTTATTAAGCGAAACGATACACTGTTCCCTCAATCTAACTTTACAGAAGAGCAGGGACAGTGTTGGTCCTAAAATAGAGGAATGTAGTGAATTTTCCACCTGTTGAAAAACTCAATTTTTCATGCAGAAGTGTTCCCTGGAGAAGATATAGGCACCACTGAAGGACCTGAGAGAGCAAAAGTCAACTTCCATGGCAAACAACCTGGTCAGGATGAAAGGTTGTTACTGAATCAGCCTCTCTGTTCTTTTTTTTATTATTGGTTGTTCAAAACCTTACAAATCTTTTGACATAACATATTCATACATTAGCATACATTAGCTTCAAGTGATTTATGAACTCCCATTTTTACCCCAGATACAGATTGAAGAATCACTTCGGTTACACATCCACATTTTTACATAATTTCATACTAGTAATTGTTGTATTCTGCTACCGTTCCTATCCTCTACTATCCCCCCTCCCCTCCCCTCGGATCTTCTCTGTCCACCCCATCTACTGTAATTCATTTCTCACCTTGTTTATTTTCCCATTCCATTCACAACCTCTAATATGTAATTTAGTATAACAATGAGGGTCTCCCTCCATTTCCATGCAATTCCCCTTTTCTCTCTCTTTCCCTCCCACCTCATGTCTCTGTTTAATGTTAATCTTTTCTTCCTGCTCTTCCTCCCTGCTCTATTCTTAGTTGCTCACATTATATCAAAGAAGACATTTGGTATTTGTTTTTTAGGGATTGGCCAGCTTCACTAAGCATTATCTGCTCTAGTGCCACCCATTAGAATATGGACTCAAACAGTCCTGTTTGGAGAGCTGGTCCCTGATGCCTATGGTTGATATACATTCTAACTTGTGAAAGTGTCACAGGACATAGGGGCAGCCTCCATCTCATGGAACCCTTGGAAGCAACTGTTAGGACAAAGTTGTTGCTAAGGCAGTGACCTCATTCAGTTCCTGAAGGAAGTGACCTCACCTCACTTCCTTGGTGATGGAACTCTAAGAACTTGGGATGCAGGAAGACAGGCACCCAGAGCCTGTCCCAGTCCCAGTCCCAGTGGTCTCACTTGTTTGAATATACCAAGGACAGAGTCAGTCTTTCTTGGTACCTACTGATATGAGAATGGCCAAAAGCCAGAAAAGCTCTAAAGAGGGGCCTTTCCTGAGAAAGCAGATAGTGGTTCACCAGTGGCTCCTGACATCTTCACAGAGTTGGTTAAAGAGACCAGATCTGAGACAGGACAGGCCATTTCGGGGGAACATACTATAACCCACCAGTCAGAGGACACTCTGGATAGTCACAGACCTACTTTGGGGAAGGAGGTGCCTCTGTGGGTGTCGCTGTGTGTTTATGGATTTGCCTCATGTTCTGAGAATAGATAGAAAAGGCAGTTTGTTTGGTTTTGAGTGAACTGTTTCTAGTAAGTCATTTGACAACGCGAGTGTTTCTATGTCTGTGTATCCCACTGTGTCCATGGTTATAGACATTAGAAAAGATAATGCATCAATTGATGTGTCCTGTCTAGTAGAAAGCTTCACATCATTTATTCCGCCAAATTGATGAATGGATTTTGGCTTGCCTTATCGATGGGCAACACGCGCTATCTTCCAAAGTTCGTGCGTTCTTCCTGAATTCTGGCCACTCTACAGAATAGGCTCATGGTTTTGTGTCCAATATATGTACCATTTCCAAACCCTGTTACATGGCCATGTACTGGATAGCTGAAGGGAATGGCGAGCATCTCAGAAAACTCAGATATCAGTGTGACCAATAAAGTCTCAGTGGAGAAACCCTGCTTTGCTTACCTATTGTTCTGTTGCCCTGAATGTCAGGAAGGTCTTTGTTTCAGGCCACCCCTTTGTGAAGCCTGAAGAAAACAGGTTTCAAATGGAAATGAATGGGCATCACCTGTGGCTCTTTGCTTAATTGCTTTGAAAAGGGATGTGTCTGAATCAGCCTCTTGGCCCTGTTTGAGGCAATGGCTTAGATTCTCACCACCTGATGTATCTTAAGAATGATCCCATGTGTGCATTCAAAACCAAAATGGCCAAAAGATCAGTCATTGTGGATGAAGTCTCTCCCCTTCCTCTTTTAGGTTCCTGACCTCCATCAAGTGAGAATAGGGATCCTTTGGTTCAAATGATTTCTTCAAAGCCCTGCAGAAGCTAGCCGATATGTGCTTGGGTTTTATAATGACTCCAATTCACATAAAAAAATAAACCCCACAGTCAGTAGGCCTCAAATTGGAGAAGCAGAGAAGTATTAACAGCAGGCCTATTTGATCACTCCTAGTTCACAGGAAGTGTGTCCAGGCAACCCTGATTTTAGGCCATTAAGGGGCAAGGGAGATTATTTTGGAGACTGTCTTGTGTTTCGCCCCTCATGGAAACATCCAGCCAGAGGTTATGATGAGTGTCTATATGAAAGATCATGAGGGCCATGTGGGAGTGTTTTGGTTTTAATTGTGGCCATTTGTTTGGTGTTTGGAAGACATGACTGGGTCCACCTTTACATGAACTCTGGTGTGATTCCCCTTAGAGACTGAGTTCTGGAACTGAACTCAGAAAATTATTGCCATGAATTGCGTTGGGATTTTCGGAGGCCATGCATGAGAGTCCCCCTTGAAAACTGAGATCTATGTGCAGGGTGGCTTTCAACAGAGCACTGGGAATCACAGCCAAGATATCACGTGATTTTATTCTGAAAGACTTGTCAGCCATATTTGAGAGTCGAAACACACATGGACCTCATTGTAGACCTCAATGGGACTGGCTTCATGTGACCATTTGGCCACTTTTTGAGAAGCCTTGCCTGTGAGAATTCTCCAAAGCTTTCATTGAAATGTGCTTCCTCTACATTTAATGGTTCTGGAGTGAATTTTAACCCACAGTGCCTCCAACATCATCATTGAAAAATGGCTACAAAAATACCATAAAATTTTTGAATTTCCCATGACCAGGTGGCAATGGAGGACCTTTGGATGTCCTGTTGCTGATCATGAGTATACCAGACAGTGCTTTGATTGACTCGGTTTCATGAAAATCGTGTAGAACAGAGATGCCAAAAAGTTGGAGCCCGCTGAGTAGTGGGCCTAGAGCCGTGGTGGTCAGGTGTATGATAAAACATCTGTGGTGGGGCCTGTGGATCTTCCATTGACTTCCAAATGGCTTGTGACTGACATGGTGCAGCAAGCAGTCCCTTCTAAATAAAGGCATCTTGTAATACTGAGAGATTTCAGGGCAATGTTCAGAATCAAGTTGCTATGGTCAATGGGGCAATATATGTGGGCTAGAAGTATGTTTGGTGCATTCTCCTGCAGAAACTGACCCACCACATGTGACAGAACTCCCTCCAGCACTGTGACCCACTAGAACTCCTTGTATTTTTGAATCAAATAGCAAACTCCCAGTGTAGCAGCAAGAAACACCATGAAATTTGGAGGATGACCAAATGGCTTCACAGTCCACATGGGGAGACACTTAGTCCCCAGTGGTCACAGTTTACCTACAAAGAGCAAATTCAGCACTGCTGCCTCATCTTCACTGGAAAATAAGAAACCATGTCCTCCAGGTCACATAGATGTAGACCCAGCTTTGATGGTCTCACTACAAATGAAGCTAAAGCTCCAGAAAACAACATATTTTTCAGGTGCCCAACCTCAGAGGCAGTTCTTCAAGAAGTCTTTAGGCCAGCAGAGCCTCATGTTTGTGGAGTGTTCACCCTATCCCTTACTTTTGGGAACTCCTCTACCACCTCCAGTGTTGTGAACTACTGAGCATATTCCATTCCAGATATGTATTCACAGATTTTCTAACACTTCTCCTCTAATTGTGTCTTACTTGGGGCAAAAGTAATGTCAAGCCATAGTTCTTGATGAGAGTGGGAACATTTTTGTGTAGCACATATTTGCATACACATTGGATTCATTTTCCAATTTTCCATTTGAAATACTGAATCCCTGACACTAACCCCTACCCTACTAGACTCTGACTACTAATCGTAATATCATGGAAAATAATAACCCAATCAGAATAGAAATACAAGCAGTTAAGAGGAGGCATGTTTGGTATTCTTGGACTTGCCTTTTGCATTATATAGGGTAGGAGTTATAAATCTAGTCAAATTTTTTGTTGAAATAGTTCTCCATGTGTTTTTAAAGTTAACAAACATGTGAATTTATGTCTCCCTTTCTCTGTAGCCTAGTCAGCAAATGTATTTTTATATGCATATATAGAATCCTACCTAGTATTACACGTACATTTTTGTGAGGTGGCTGACTTGGCAGATACAAATTGTGAGAAGATATCACTCCTCCTAAATGCTGTTGAAACTGAAAATTCAACCTATGGCTGAGCCTCCTATTTGAACAACATTATACATAAATCCATGTTCAGTAAAATTAATATTTTTGGATCTCTGGATGATATGTATTTCACGATAAATTTCCATTGGCATACATAATGCTACATTGTAATGTCTCTCTGTGTATATATATATATATATATATATATATATATATATATATACTCTCAAGATTTTTCAAAATATGAAATATATTTGCCTTATTGTGCACTCCCCAAATTCATTCATATCATGAATGTGGATTTATAATCAACTTTTCAAAAGATAATTCTCAGAAATATTCATCAACCTGAATTACATATTGGTTGCCTAGTACTGAAAACTATCTTCAGTATATGGTGCATACAAAACATAATATTTCGACATTGCAAGTTGGCCGCGAATAGAGTGCATCACACCCAGTGTACCACGCCACATTGCAGGTGAATAACGAGTTAAAATGACAAAAGACTATCTTGTTAAAATCTTATAGAAAAATGGGTGTGCACCGAAACCTAAAAGAATGATTTCCACCAACGAGGTCCGGTAATTGAGTCTCAAACGTGAGCTGAATATGCAACCGGAGATCCGGGCTTACTGATCCGTGCGGCCCGCCCCGTGGCTACAGACGTCGGGGCACCACCGAGAAGCGACTAGCATCCAGGGAGAAACGTTGCTGCAGATTCTGTGGAATCCTGCCGGCTGACCCCCCACTGAGCCCCAGGCGGAGTTCGGGATCTCAGTCAGGGAAGGAAGCGCTACAGTTCTATCCCCCACAACGGAAACTCCACCAAGGAAACCAACGGCAACCATCTTGGAGAGCTGAAGTAACCACCGCCACTCTCTGACAGATTGCAACAATAAAACAGTTGTGTGTTTTCTGCTCATCTCCCATACAGTAGGATATTTGCATAAAATCTTTTCTAAGCTTTCCAGGGGAGGGATTATCAGAGAGAGCCTGAATAAAGATGGGGGGGGAAACTAGAGGCACCTGACCTTCTACTCCCCCTCCCATCAGTGGTGAAAACAAAATCTGTCTAGCCAGCGATGGGGAAGGGGCAAACGGAAAAAAAAAAAAAAAAAACAATAGAGTGCTGGGGTTCCCAATAGACACAATCCACACCCAAGAAACGGCAGGCCAGAGTACAGTTTGAGCTGCCGAGGGCATTACTCAGGGGAAAACTGGTGTAGCAAGAGAAACCAGGACTAGCAGGAGAAACCAGGGGACTAGAGGCCAGGCCCGCGTGACTGGGCGCCTGGAGAACGCTCGCCCGCCGGCAACAGCCGGCCCGCTGCAGGTGCGACTGGACGGCTGGAGACCGCCTGCCCACCAGCGACCAATCACCTGCCATATGCCTGCCCTAATGGGTGGCTAGAGATCGCACAACCGCCGATGACAGCCCACCCGCTGACTGCGTGACTGGACAGCTTGTGACTGCCTGCACACCCGCGACCAGGAGCTGAAAACAAACAGAGACAGTACAGTCCCACACCCCCATGCGAACACCCGGGCAAAGAGCCTGGGGCCCACCATAGCAGAGAGGTGACATCACTGGAGCTCGGCCGTCGGAATTCCTTCCCAGTGGAATCCACTTTAGCATGCACAGTCTACCAACACAAAGGAGCTACAATAGAGATATATAAAACCAAAACAAATATATAGAAGAGAGCAGAAACACAGCAATCAAACGGAGCTGGAAAGTAATGTGAACTTCATGAAAAAACAAGGGAAAAAGGTGTACAAATAATGCCGGACAACTTAATTCTACAGGAGGACCTAGAATCATCAGAAACAGGGATAGGGAAAAAACTCAATGCATCCCTAACTCAGATGGAAAGAAATATTAGAGAAGACATGAGGCAGCAAGTCCAAGCAATAAAAGAATATTTTCAAAATGAATTAAACAAACAAATTCAAATGGCAAAGAAGGAGCTTTACCAAAAGACAGAGTTCTTAAAAAAATCAAACAGTAATCCTAGGAATGCAGAAAAATATAAACCACATTAAAAACTCAAACGAGAATATTGTAAATAGACTAGATTAAGTAGAAGTCAGAAGATCAGATAATGAAGACAAAGTTTATCAACTTGAAAAGAATATAGTCAACACAGAAAAGATGCTTATATCCCATGAGCAATCTATTTAAGAGATATGGGATGTCATAAAAAAACAAATTTGAGAGTCATCAGGATAGAAGAAGGCATAGAGATTCAAACCAAAGGAATGGACAACATATTAAATGAAATAATTCTAGAAAACTTCCCAGAGATAAAAGATGGAATGGATTGCCAAATCCTTGAAGCCTACATGACCTCAAACATTCAAAACCATAATAGACCAACTCCAAGACATAGAATTATCAAGATAGTTAACATACAGAACAAGGAGAGAATATTAAAAGCTAAAAGAGAAATGAGGCAGATTACATTCTGGGGTAAACCAATTAGGTTAACGACTGAATTTTCATCACAAACTTTGAAAGCGAGTAGATCCTGGAACAATGTATTTCAAACGCTGAAAAATAATGGATTCCAACCAAGAGTACTGTATCCATCAAAATTAAGTTTGGGATTTGACAATGAAATTAGTGTCTTTCACGATAAACAAAAGCTAAAAGAATTTGCAGAAAGAACACCAGCACTGCAAAGCATTTGAGCAAAATACTAGAAGAAGAGAAATTGAAAAATAGTGCCCCAAACTAACAGCAGGAGGTATCTCAGTAAAGGGGGAGAAAAATAACCAAAAAGTAAAAACTAGCCAAACTAAAAATAAATAAATAAATAAACATGAATGAAAGTAAAAATCATATTTCAATTGTAACCTTAAATGTTAATGGCATAAACTCACCAATCAAGAGACATAGGTTAGTAACCTGAATCAAAAAAAAACAAATCCTACAGTCTGCTGCCTTCAGGAGACTCATATGATAGGTAAAGACATACACAGGCTGAAAGTAAAAGGTTGGGATAAATCATACCACTCACATGGCCCTCGGAAGCAAGCAGGAGTAGCCATACTCATATCAAATAAAATCAATTTCAAACCTACGTTAATAAAAAGGGATAACGAAGGACACTATGTACTGTTAAAAGGAACCATCCACCAACAAGACATAACAATTATCAATTTGTATGCACCAAACAATTGAGCTGCAACACTCATGAAACAAACTCTCCTCAAGTTCAAGAGTCAAATAGACTACAACACAATAACTACGGGTGACTTCAACACACTGATCTCGCCATTAGAAAGATCCTCTAGACAAAAACTGAATAAAGAAACTATGGAATTCAACAGCACAATAAATAACCTAGGCTTAACCAACATATATAGAATATATCAACCATCCTCAAGTGGATACACGTTCTTCTCAGCAACACAAGGATCCTACTCAAAGATAGTTCATATATTATGCCATAGGGCAACCCTTAGTAAATATAAAGGCTTGGAGATAATACCATGCACCATATCTGATCATATTGGAATGAAACTGGAAATAAATGATAAAAGAAGGAAGGAAAAATCCTACATCATATGGAAAAATGAACAATATTCTACTGAATGATCAATGGGTTACAGAAGACATAGAGGAGGATATAAAAAATTCTTATAGACAAATGACAATACAGACACAACATACTGGAATCTATGGGACACAATGAAAGCAGTTTTAAGAGGGAAATTCATTTCTTGGAGTTCTTTCCTCAAAAAAAATAAAATAAAATAAAATAAATGAACTCACACTACACTTCAAAAACCTAGAAAAAGAAAAGAAAAACAACAGCAAATGTAGTAGAAGACAAGAAATAATTAAAATTAGAGCAGAAATCAACGAAATTGAAACAAAAAAAACATTGAAAAAATTGATAAAACTAAAGGTTGGTTCTTTGAAAACATAAATAAGATCGACAGGCCCTTAGCCATGCTAACAAAGAGAAGAAGAATGAGAACTCAAATTACTAACATACGTCATGAAAAAGGCATTATCATAACAGACACTACAGAAATACAGAAGATAATTAGAAAGTATTTTGAAACCCTATATTCAAATGAAATAGAAGATAGTGAAGATATCAATAAATTTCTTAAGTCATACGATGTGACAAGATTGAGTCAGGAAGACACACACAATTTAAACAGACCAATAACAAAGGAAGAAATACAAGAAGCCATCAAAAGACTACGAACCAAAAAAAGCCCTGGAGCGGATGGGTATAGAGCGAAGCTCTACAAAACCTTAAAAGAAGAATTAATACCAATACTTTTCAAGCTATTTCAAGAAATAGAAAATGAAGGTGCTCTTTCAAATTTATTCTATGAGGCCAAAATCACCCTGATCCCGAAACCAGACAAAAACACTTCAAAGAAACAAAACTACAGACCAATATCTCTAATAAACTAGGATGCAAAAATTCTCAATAAAATCCTGGTGAATGTAATACAAAAGCATATCAAAAAATTGTGCACCATGATCAAGTAGGATTCATCCCAGGGATGCAAGGCTAGTTCAATATACGGAAATCCATAAATGCTATTCACCACATCAATAGACTTAAAGACAAGAACCATATGATCATCTTGATAGATGCAGAAAAAACATTCGACAAAGTTCAGCCTCCCTTTATGTTCAAAACACTAGAAAAACTAGGGATAACAGGAACTTACCTCAACATTGTAAAAGCTATATATGCTAAACCTCAGGCTAGCATCATCGTAAATGGAGAAAAACTGAAGGCATTCCCTCTAAAATCTGGAACAAGACAGGGATGCCCTCTATCACCACTTCTATTCGATTTAGTTCTTGAAATACTAGCCAGAGCAATTAGACAGACAAAAGAAATTAAAGACATGAAAATAGGAAAAGAAGAACTTAAATTATCGCTATTTTCAGATGACATGATAATATATTTAACAGACTCAAAAGGGTCTACAAACAACTGCTAGAGTTAATAAATGAATTCAGCAAAGTGGCAAGATATAAAGTCAACACGCATTAATCAAAGGCATTCCTGTATATCAGCAGAAAAACTTCTGAAATTGAAATGAGGAAAACCACTCCATTCACTATATCCACAAAGAATATAAGATACTTGGGAATCATCCTAACGAAAGAGGTGAAAGATTTATATAATGAAACCTACAGAACCCTAAAGAGAGAGATAGAAAAAGATCTTAGAAGATGGAAAAATGTACTTTGTTCATGGATAGGCAGAACTAACATCATCAAAATGTTGATATTACCCAAAGTTCTCTACAGGTTTAAATCGGTGCCAATAAAAATCCCAATGACATTTATTGTAGAAATGATAAAGCAATCATGAAATTCATATGGAAAAACAAAAGACCCTGAATACCAAAAGCAATTCTAAGCAGGAAGTGTGAATCTGGAGGTATAGCGATACAAGAGTTCAAACTGTACTACAAAGCAATAGTAATAAAAACATCGTGGTACTGGTACCAAAACAGGCAGCTGGACCAATGATATAGAATAGAGGACACAGAAACCAATCCACAAAATTACAACTTTCTTATATTTGATAAAGGGGCTAAAAACATGCAATGAAGGAAAGATAGCATCTTCAACAAATGGTGCTGGGAAAATTGGAAATCCATATGCAACAAAATGAAACTGAATCCCTTTCTCTCACCATGCAAAAAGTTAACTCAAAATGGATCCAGGAGCTAGATATCAAATCAGAGACACTGCGTCTAATAGAAGAAAAAGTTGGCTACGATCTACATACTGTGGGGTCGGGCTCCACATTCTTTAATAGGATGCCCATAGCCAAAGAGTTAATAACAAGAATAAACAAATGGGACTCACTTAAACTAATTTTTTTTTTTTCAGCAAGAGAAACAATAAGAGAGGTAAATAGAGAGCCTACATCCTGGGAACAAATTTTTACCCCTCACACTTCAGATAGAGCCCTAATATCCAGAATATACAAAGAACTCAAAAAAATTAAACAATAAGATAACAAATAACCCAATCAACAAATGGGCCAAGGACCTGAACAGACACTTCACAGAGGAGGACATTCAATCAATGAACAAGTACATGAAAAAATGCTCACTATCTCTAGCAGTCAGAGAAATGCAAATCAAAACCACCCTATGATACCATCTCACTCCAGTAAGATCGGCAGCCATTATGAAGTCAAACAAAATAAGTGTTGGTGAGAATGTGGGGAAAAGGGTACACTTGTACACTGCTGGTGGGACTGCAAATTGGTGAGGCCAATTTGGAAAGTACTATGGTGATACCTGGGAAAGCTGGGAATGGATCCACCATTTGACCCAGCTATCACCCTTCTCGAACTATTTCCTGAGGATCTTAAAAGAGCGTACTGTAGAGATACTGCCACATCAATGATCATAGCTGCACAATTCACAATAGCTAGACTGTGGAACCAACCTAGATGCCCTTCAATAAATGAATGGATAAAAAAATGTGGCTTTTATACAAAATGGAGTATTACTCTTCATTAAAAAATGACAAAATCATAGAATTTGCATGGAAATGGATGGCATTAGAGCAGATTATGCTAGGCGAAGCTAGCCAATCCTTAAAAAAACAAATGTCAAATGTCTTCTTTGATATCAAAAGAGCAACTAAGAACAGAACATCGAGGAAGAGCATGAGGAAAAGTTTATCATTAAACAAAGACGAGTTGGGGGAGAGAAAGGGAGAGAGAAGGGAAAGCATATGGAAATAGTAGGAGACCCTCAATGTTAACAAAATTACATATAAGAGGATTTGAGGGGAAATGGGGGGGAAACAATGGAGAGAATTGAACAACAGCAGATGAGGTAGAGAGGGAAGATGGGAGGGGAGGGGAGGGGGGATAGTGGGGGATAGGAAAGGTCGCAGAATACAACAGTCACTAATATGCTATTGTTCAAAAATGTGAATGTGTAACCAATGTGATTCTGAAATTCATATTTGTGGAAAAAATGGGAGTTCATAACCCATTTGAGTCAAATGTATCAAAGATGATATATCATGAGCTTTGTAATGTTTGGAACAACCAATAGAAATAAATAAATAAATAACGGTTTAAAATTGAGAGGGAAGAAATCAGCTAAAAATGGGTTGAGATGCATTCATTTTGCTAAGCAGAAACTTTGTTTCGTTTAGTTGTAACTATCACAAATTTATTTTACCAGGAAATTGGCTTTTGAAAATGCACATAAATTGAGATTAAAGGATAATTCACCTACCTTCATGAAAAATTCATAGCATTTTCTATATTTTTCATATTTCATTTTTTTTTCGTGAATATTTTGTCATGGACCAGGTCTAGTCTTAGGCTATTCTTCCAGAATACTACCTCATCTGACAAATTCGTACAATGTGTTGGGTTGTTGTTTTCACCTTTTATTTAATAGTTTCTAGCTGATAATGTGTATTTTCTTTATCTTTATTTGCACATATATACCCAACAATATCTTTGCATTTTATGTTTTACTGGGGAAGAGACTCATCAAAAGCTCTTTGTTATATGTATCAACAATCAGACATTTAGAGCACACAATTATTCTTAATTTTGCATGAAAATATCTTTGTACTATTTTCTTATACAGATTTAGAATTATTAATAATGTCCCTACTGTAATAAGTAATTATTTACAAGAAGAATTAAACAATTGACTTTATATCAATTATGAATATGAAAAGTACTAAAATAAGCATTTGGCAATTAATACACAATTGATAGAAATTGAAATCACAAGAAAGCCTTTAAAATGTCAGTGCATATGGTCCTTAAATAATAGGTTATTCAAAAAACTTTTTCTAATTCATAAGATTTAATATGCCGTATTATAGCTTAATGTGATATAAAACCTTAAATTATCAGTATTGATAAAAAGAATGATACCTGTTTATTTAAATATGTTTATTTGATTTTCACTGTAAGATGTTAATTCTGGAAGGCTTGAGAATTAAGAAAGTTTTGGTCTATATTATTTTTAACAGGCTAATCAAAGTACTTTTAAATGTATATGTATGTATATATATATAATATGTAATGCATATGCATGAATATAGATACATATGTATAAAAATTTATTTTAATATATCTATCAGGTGATTATAATTATTAAATTTTCTCAAGAAAAGAACAATGACTATAAAAAACAGTCTTAAATTTAAATTTCATAGCATACTACTGTTTGTAATGACATGAGAGAAAAACAGATATGAAAGGAAAACGAAAAAGCAAGAGAGAGAAGGGGGAAAATGAGGAAGAAAGTGAGTAAAGATGAGGGAGAGGCATGTTCGATGTAAAGATAAAAGTGGAGGGGCTGGGTTTGTGGTTCAGTGGTAACATGCTTTTCTAGCATGTGTGGGACACTGGGTTCTATTCTAAGCACCACATACAAATAAACAAAATGAAGGTCAATCACAACTGAAAAAATTAAAAATAAAAAAGTAGAAATATTACCAAAACTCCAAGCTTTTATGGATGTTAAATTAAAAAAATTATGTTACATAGCCTTATGTAATTTCTAGACTATCCAAAAGAGTCATTAAATGTTAGATTATTAGTGCGATAACTAAAAATCCATTGCTCTTTCCTCAACATTCTGTGGCATGCTAGTGGTAAAATAAATTCTATTATAACACCAAAAAAAAAATCTAATATTTCTATAGTAACTGACCCAGTTTAATATCAAGGCTAGTAGATTCCTATGGGACATGATGTGTATTTTGACATTCATTTTTATTCAACACTGGAACATTACTATTTCTTCAGTTTATGCACATCATAGGATATATATTTCATCCACAAGTTCGCTAATTTATACGCATTTGTTTCACTTTCAGTCACTTCCTGCTTCAGAACACATGTATTTCTCTATGTTTCTTGACTGCTCTTTTCATGAGACTTCTTTCCAAACTCATTATTTTCGATTTCCATTATCACATTTGAAGCAAAACTCATACACCCGTCATGATAAACCAAACCCTAGTATTACCATTAGATGTACAACTAGCTGGAATGAATGATTGTATATCAATATAAGATTTCTTACTTAGTTTCAGATATCAATTAAATCCATTATTTAAAGTGGAACCAGTTATATTATTTATTCACAGTATGGTCTTTTCATGCATTATCTCTATATTCATAGACACAGGATACACCTCTTTGTACCCCCAATACTAATTTATACGTCTTCAAAATATTGCTCCCAGAAATGGTGGAAGAAATGCACATGTCACCTGATTTACATATACATTTTATCACAGTAATATTCTGGACACAAAACGCAACGGTGACACTTATGATTTTACCAAACCTAAATGGAAAGTGAACATGGATTACTAAAAACTTCCATGTCCAGTTTGCCTAATGCTCTCAAATGTGAATCCTATTCTTGACTACATATTTGTTTCTTCCTAAGATTATATATTCAACCTCAAGCCCGTTGAAAATGTCTAATCTTATCACTCACTTTTTCATTTGCCTGATTTCCTAATGTCTCTATTGATATCTGCTTTCCTACATATTTTCCCCAGCTTATCATTGTGACTGACTCTTCACATGTGCTCACATTTACATTCAATCTCTACCAGAAACCCTATTGCAAAAGAACTTTTGGTCCAAATCCTATACTCACTCTTAGTTCTAAACCTACAGACTATCTTTCTAATAATACCGACTATCCCTTCTTGACTAGAAGTTCTCTTTGACATTCCATCATTCAAGGTACAAAGTCCTATGCCATTGAACATTGATTTATCTGAGACATTTCTGCAGAACATAATTCAAAGCTAAGTATCCCAATCAAGGGCCCAATGCCCTTCTGGGCTTCAAATCTTACCTAGATTTCTGTTTTCATTCTTATATTTCACTTTTACATTCTTGTAAATATTACAGGTTCCCAATACCATTATTCATGCCGTGGAATGTTTCTTAACCCAAATTGAACTTTTATTAACCGTAACCATACACTCTTCCCTGAATCAAACTTTACAGAAGAGCAGGGACAGAGTTGCTTTTACAATACAGGAATGTAGGGGTTCTTAAACCTGCTGAGATCCTCAAAGGTCCATGCAGAAATGATCCCTGGAGAAGACGTAGGCAGCTATGAAGGAGTTGAGAGAGCAAAAGTCATCTTGCATGGCAAACCCCCTTGTCAGGATGAAGGGATGTGTCTGAATCAGTCTCTCTATCTAAATGTAGAGAAGATGGACTAAACCAGTCCTGTGTGGGGAGATGTTCCCAGGCGCCTATGTTTGTTATACCATTCTATCTTGTGAACTTGTCACCGAAAGTAGGGGCAGCCTCTATCTCATGGGACCCTTGGAAGCAAATGTTAAAACAAAGTGATTGCCAAGGTAGTGACCTCATACATTTCCTGAAGAAAGTGACCTACCTCACTTCCTTGGTGATGTAACTCTCTGAACTTGGGATCCAAGATGCCAGGCTGCCAGAGCCAGTCCCAGTCCCAATCCCAGTGGGCTCACTTGTTTGGATGTACCAAGGACAGAGTCAGTATTTCTTGGTATCTACTAATGTGAGGATTGCCAAATGCCAGGACAGATCTGAAGAGGAGCCTTTCCTGAGAAAGCAGGTAGTGGCTCACCGCTGGCTCCTGAGAACTTCACAGAGTTTGCAAAGGAGACAGATCTGAGACAGGACAGGACATTTCATTGGAACATAATACGGCCCAACAGACAGAGGACACTCCAGATAGTCAGAGACCTACTTGCAGGAAGGAGATGCCTTTGTGAGTGTGAGTGTCAGTTTGTGGTTTTGTCTCATGTTCTGAGAATAGGTAGGAAAGACAGTTTGTTTGGTTTGGAATGGACTGTTTCTAGTAAGTCTTTTGACAAGGTGAGTGATTCTATGCCTGTGTATCCCACTGTGTCCGTGGTTGTAGACATTAGAAAAGAGAATGCATCAATGGATATGTCTTGTCTTGTAGAAAGCTTCCCAGCATTCATCCTGCCCAATTTATGAATGAACTGCAGCTTGCCTTATGGAGGGACAACACCTACTATCTTCCTAAGTTCCTGTTTTCTTCCTGAATTCTGGCAACTCTGCAGAATAGGCTCATGGTTTTGTGTCCAAGATATGTACCACCTCCAAGCTCTGTTACATGGCCATGTACTGGATAGCGGTAAGGAATGGCGAGCATCTCAGAAAACTCAGATATCAGTGTGACCAGGAAATTCTCAGTGGAGAAACCCTGCTTTGGGCCATTCTCTTACCTATGTTTCTGTTGCCCTGAATGTCAGGAAGGTCTTTGCCTCAGGCCACCCCTTTGTGAAGCCTGAAGAAAACAGTTTTCAAATGAAAATGAATGGTCATCATCTGTGGCTCTTTGCTTAGTTTCTTTGGAAATGGATGTGTCTTAATCAGCCTCTTGGACATGTGTGAGGTTGTGGCTTAGATTCTCAGCACCTGATGGATCTAAAGAAAGATCCCATGTGTGCATCCAAACCAAAATGGCAAAAAGATCAGTTATGGTGGATGAAGTGTCTTGTCTTCCTTTGTTATGTTCCTGACCTACATCAAGTGAGAATAGGGATCATTTGGTTCAAATGAAATCTTCAAAGCCCTAAAGAAGTGCTTGGGTTTTCTCATTATTCCAAATCACATAAAGAATCTATACCTGACAGGCAGTAGGCTTCAAAATGGAGAAGCAGAGCAGTATTAACTGCAGTCCTATTTTATCACTCCTGGTTCAAATGCAGGGTGTCCAGGCCCCCATGACTTTAGGCAAATGAGGGGTAAGAGAGCTTATTTTGGACACTAACACATACCCCACTGGACTCTGACTACTAATCCTAACATGATGGAGAATAATAACCAAAACAGAATAGAAATACAAGCAGTTCAGAGGAGTCATGTTGTATAATTGGACTTGCCTTTTGCATTATATAGGCTAGGAATTATAAATCTACTCAATTTTTAATTAAAACAGTTCTCCATGTGTTTTTAAAGTTAACAAATATGTGAATTCCTCTCTCCCTTTCTCTGTGGCCTATTCAGCACATGTGTTTTTATATGCACATATAGAATCCTACCTGGTATCACATGTATATACTTGAGAGGTTGCTGACTTGGCAGATGCAAATTGTGAGAAGAGATCACTCCTCTTAATGCTGTTGGAACTGAAAATTCAAACTATTGGTGACCTTTCTAGCTGAACAAAATTATATATAAATCCATGTTCAGTAAAAAGTATATTTTGGGATGTGTGGATTATATATATTTCGTAATAAATTTCGATTGGCATATATATTGCTACTTTTTAATGTCTGTGTGAGTGTGTGTGTGTGTATATATATATAGGCATATGTATATATATGTATCTATATATATATATATCTATATATCTATATATCTATATATATCTATATCTATATCTATATCTATATCTATATATATCTATATATATATATATACACACTCTCCAGATTTTTGAAAATATGAAATATATGTGTCTTATTATACACTCCCAAAATTTATTCATGTTCATGTATGTGGATTTATTATCAACTTTTCACAAGATTATTCTCAGAAATATTCATCCACCTGAAATACATATTTGTTTCCTAGTACTGAAAACTAACTTCAGTGAATGATGCATACAAATCCTAATATTTCTACAGTTACTGACCAAGTTTAACATCAATGCAAGTAGATTCCTATGGGACATGATATGTATTTTGACGTTCATTTGTATTCAACACTGGTACATTACTATTTCTTCAGTTTATGCACATCATGGGATATATATTTCATCCACAAGTTCGCTAATTTATATCAATTTGTTTCACTTTCAATTACTTCCTGCTTCAGAACACACGTATTCCTCCATGTTTCTTGACTAGTCTCTTCATGAGACTTCTTTACAAACACATTATTTTCGATTTCCATAATTACTTTTGAAGCAAAACTCACACACCCTTAATGACAAACCATAACCCTCATATTACCATTAGATGTATAACTGATAGGAATGAATGACTGTGTATCAATATAAGATTTCTTGTAAATTTTAAGATATCAATTTAATCCATTATTTAAAGTGGAATCAGTTATATTATTTATTCACAGTATCATCTATTCATGCATTATCTCTATATTCATACACACAGGGTACACCTCTTTGTACCCGCAATACTAATTTATACATCTTCAAAATATTGCTCCCTGAAATGGTGGAAAAAATACTTATGTCACCTGATCTACCTATACATTTTATCACAGTACTATTTTGGATACAAAATGCAAAGATCACACATATGTTTGTACAAAAGCCTAAATTGAATGGGATCATGGATTACTAAAAACATTGATGTCTAGGTTGCCTAATTCTCTCAAATGTCCATCCTATTGGTGACTACATATTTGTTTCTTCGAATATTATATAGTCAACATCAACCCTGTTAAAATGTCTAATCCTATCACTCACTTTATACTTTGCCTGATTTCCTACTGTCTCTATTGATGTTTCCTTTCCTACATATTTTCCCCAGTTTACCTATGTGACTGACTCTTCACATGTGCTGACATTGACCTTCATTCTATTACCGAAACCCTATTGATAAAGAACTTTTGGTCCATATCCTGTACTCACACTTCTTGCAAAACCTACCGACTATCTTCCTAATCCTATGGACTATCCCTGTTTGAGTGGATGTTCTTTTCTACAATCTATCATCCAAGGTACAAGGTCCTATGTCATTGATAATCAATTTATCTGAGACATCACTGCAGAACGTAATTCAAAGCTAAGTATCCAAATCAAAGGCCCAATGCCAATATGGACTTTAAATCTTACTACATTTCTGTTTTCATACATATTTTTCAACTCTATGTTCTTATATATATCACAGATTCCCAATACCATTATTCATCCAGCAAAATGATTCCTAACCCAAAACAAACATGTAATTAACCCTAACCATAAACTGTTCCCTCAATCTACATTTACAAAAGAGCAGGGACAGAGTTGGTCTTACAATACAGGAAAGTAGGGGATTGTCCACCTGCTGAGAACCTCAAAGGTCCATGCAGAATTGATCCCTGGAGAAGATGTAGGCAGGTATGAAGGTCCTGAGAGATCAAAAGTCATCTTCCATGCCAAACAACCTTGTCAGGATGAAGGCTTTTGTCTGAATCAGCCTCTCTCTTCTTAATCTAGAGAAGATGGACCAAATGAGGCCTGTGTGGAGAGCTGTTCCCAGGTGCCTATGGTTGATATACCATTCTAACTTGTGAAAGTGTCACAGAAATACGGTCAGCCTACATGTCATGGGACACTTGGATGCATGTGTTAGGACAAACTGGTTGCCAAGGCAGTAACCTCATTCAGTTCCTGAAAGAAGTTACCTCACCTCACTTTTTTGTTCATGGCACTTTCTGAACTTGGGATCCAGGAAGCCAGGCACCTAGAGCCTGTCTCAGTCCCAGACCCAGTGGTCTCACTTGTTTGATATAACAAGGACAGAGTCAGTCTTTCTTGGTATCTACTGATGTGAGAATGGACAAATGACAGGAAAGCTCTTAAGAGGGGCCTTTCCTGAGAAAGAAGGCAGTGGCTAACTGCTGGCTCCTGACAACTTCACAGAATTGGCCATGGACACCAGATGTGAGATAGGAGAGGCCATTTCAGGGGAACATAGTATGGCCTATCAGTCAGAGGACACTCCGGATAGTCACAAACCTACTTGGAGGAAGGAGGTGCTTATCTGGCTGGGGGTGTGGGTTTGTGGTTTTATTCTCATGCTCTGAGAATATGTCTGAAAGGCGGTTTGTTTGGTTTGGAGTAAAGTGTTTCCAGAAAGTCGTATGAAAAGGCGAGTGTTTCTATGTCTGTGTATCTCACTGTGTCAGTGGTTGTAGACATTAGCAAAGAGAATGCATCAATGGATGAGTCTTGTCTAGTAGAAAGCTTCCCAGCATTCATCCTTCCCAATTTATGAATGGACTGCGGCTTGCCTTATGGACCGGCAACACCTGCTATCTTCCTAAGTTACTGTTTGCTTCCTGAATTCTGGCCACTCTCCAGAATAGGCTCATGGTTTTGTGTCCAAGATATGTACCACCTCCAAGCTCTGTGACACGGCCATGTGTTGGTTAAATGAAGGGCATGGCGAGCATCTCAGAAAACTCAGATATCAGTGTGACCAGTAAAGACTCAGTGGAGAAACCATGCTTTGGGCCTTTTCCTTACCTAATGTTCTGTTGCCCTGAATGTCAGGAAAGTCTTTGCCTCAGGCCACCCTTTTTGAAGCCTGAAGAAAAGTTTTCAACTGCAAATGAAGGGGCATCAACTGTGGCTCTTTGCTTAATTGCTTTGGAAAGGGATATGTCTTAATCAGCCTCTTGGCCTTGTGTAATTCTGTGGCTTAGATTCTCTGCACCTGATGGATCTAAAGAGAGATCCCATGTATGCATCCAAAAGCAAAATGTCCAAAAGAGCAATCATTGTGGATGAAGTCTCTCTCCTTCCGTGGTAAGGTTCCTGACCTCCATTAAGTGAGAATAGGCCTCCTTTGGGTCAAATAAGTTCTTCAAAGCCCTGCAGATTCTAGCCCATAGGTGATTGGGTTTTCTCATGACTCCAATTCACATGAAGAATCTAAATCCCACCATCAGTAGGCCTCAAATTTAAGAAGCAGAGCAAAATAAACGGCAGGCCTATTTGATGACTCTTAGTTCACAGGAAGGGTGTCCAGGCCACCCTGACTTTAGGCAAATGAGAGGCAAGGAAGCTTATTTTGGACACTGTCTTGGGCTGCACCCCTCACGGAAACCTCCAGCCAGAGGTTATGATGAGTGTCTGTATGGAAGAAAATGAGGGCCATGTGGGAGTGTTTTGGTTTTAATTGTAGTCATTTTTGTGGCGGTTAGTAGAGATTACATGGTCCACCTTGGCTTGAACTTTGGTGGGATTCTGCATAAAGACTGAGTTCTCGTACTGAACTCAGAGAAGTATTGCCATGAATAGTGTTGGAATTTTAGGAGGCCACGCATGAGAGTCGCCCTTGGAAACTGAGATCTAGGCCCAGGGTAATTATTCACAGAGCACTGGAA
This sequence comes from Callospermophilus lateralis, assembly GCF_048772815.1. Classification (NCBI taxonomy): domain Eukaryota; kingdom Metazoa; phylum Chordata; class Mammalia; order Rodentia; family Sciuridae; genus Callospermophilus; species Callospermophilus lateralis. The sequence continues at coordinate 534,753 of NW_027514396.1, read as the reverse complement.
ATCTCAGCCAGGATATCACATGATTTTGTTTGAAAAACTTGGCAACCATTGTTGAGAGTCAAAACACACATGGACCTCACATTGTAGACCTCAATGTTCCTGGATTCATGTGACCTTTTGGCCACTCTTTGGGAAGTCTTTCCTGTGAGAGATCTCCAGATATTTCATTGAAATGAGCTTCCTCACCATTTAATAGTTCCAGAATGCCTCCAACTTCATCCTTGAAAAATGGCTAGGTCAATATATCATGAAATTTTTAAAATTCCCATGACAAGTTGGCACTGGAGATTCTTTGGATATCCTGTGGCCGATCATAAGAATAACAGTCAGTGCCTTGATTGACTGGTTTTCATAAAAATTGTGCAGAACAGTGATGCCAGGAAGTTGGAGCCTGCTGAGGAGTGGGCCTAGAGCATTGGTGGGCAGGTGTGTGATAAAACATCTGCGGTGTGTTCATGTGGATCTGCCTTTGGCTTCCAAATGGCTTGTGACTGATGTGGTGCAGCCAGCAGTCCCTTCAATGTAAAGGCATCTTGTTATATGCAGAGGTTTTAGGGAAATATTTAGAATCAGGTTGCTATGGTCAAGGGGGCAACTATGTGGGATATAAGCCTGTTAGGTGCATTCTCCTGCAGACCCTGACCCACCACACGTGATAGAACCCCCTCACGCACAGAGTAACAGTTGAATTCTTTGTATTTCTTGAAGCAAATACCAAAATCCCAGTGCAGCAGCAAGAAACACCACGAAAAGTGGAGAATGACCAAATAGCTTCACAGGCCCATGTGGATACACTTAGCCCCTCGTGTCCACAGTTTACCTACAAAGAGAGTATTCAGCACTGCTGACTCATGTTCAGGGAAAATAAGAAACCATGTCCTCCAGGTCACATAGATGAAGACGCTGATTTGATGGTCTCACTACAAACGAAGCTGAAGCTCCCGACAACAACATATATTTCAAGTGCCCACCCTCAGAGGCAGTTTCTCAAGAAGTCTTTACGCCAGCAGAGCTCCATGTTTTTGGAATGATTACACTGTCCCTTACATTTGGAATCTCCTCTACCTCCTCCAAGGTTGTGAACTCCTGAGCATATTCCATTCCAGATATTTATTCACAGATTTTCTAACTCTTCTCTTCTAATTGTGTCTTACTCTGCGCGATTGTAATGTCAAGGCATTGTTCTGGATGAGAGTGGGAAGATTTTTGTGTACCACATATTTACATACACTTTGGATTCATTTTCCAATTTTCCTTTCAAAATACTGAATACCTCACACTAACACTTACCCTACTAGACTCTGACAACTAATCCTAATAAGATGGAGAAAAATAAACCAAAAAAAATAGAAATACAAGCATTCCAGAGAAGGCATGGTGTATAGTGGAATTGCCTTTTGCATTATTTAGGGTAGGAGTTATAAATCTAGTCAATTATTTGTTAAAATATTTCTCCATGTGTTTTAAAGTTAACAAATATGTGAATTCCTGTTTCCCTGTCTCTGTAGTCTATTCAGCACATGTATTTTTACATGCAATTATAGAATCTTACCTGATACCACACGTACATTTTTGTGAAGTGGCTGACTTGGCAGATACAAATTTTAAGAGATCACTCCTCCTAAACGCTTTAGAACTGAAAATTCAACCTATGCGTGAGCTTCCTAGTTGAACAACATTATACATAAATCCATGTTAAATAAAATAAATATTTTTGGATCTCTGGATGATATAAATTTCATGGTGAATTTCATATAGCATATATTATGCTATTTTTAATGTCTGTGTGTGTTTGTGTGTGTGTATATATATATATATATATATATATATATATATATATATATATATATATATATATTTTCTCCAGATTTTTCAAAATATGAAATATGTGTCTTATTATACACTCCCTTAACTCATTCATATTCAAGTATGTGGATTTATAATCAAATTTTCTCAAGAGTTTTCTCAAAATATTCATTCTCCTGATATACATATTTGTTTCTTAGTACTGAAAACTAACTTTAGTGAATGGTGCATACAAATCCTAATATTTCTACAGTAACTGACCTAGTTTAACATCAACGCAAGTAGATTCCTATGGGACATGATGTGTATTTGGATGTTCATTTTATTCAACACTGGTACATTACTATTTCTTCAATTTATTCACATCATGGGATATATATTTCATCCACAAGTTCGCAAGTTTATAGGCATTTGTTTCACTTTCAATCATTTTCTTCTTCAGATCACATGTATTCCTTCATGTTTCTTGACTGGTCTTTTTATGAGACTTCTTTCCAAACACATTAATTTAGATTTCTATGATCACTTTTGAAGCAATACTCACACACCTTTCATGATAATCATAACCCTAATATTACATATAGATGTATTACTGGTTGGAATGAATGATGTTATATCAATACAAGATTTCTTATAATATTTCATATATTAATTCAATCCATTATTTAAAGTGGGAACAGTTAAATTATTTATTCAAAATGTGGTCTATTCATGCATTATGTCTATATTCATGGACACAGGGTACACCTCTTTTACCCCCAATAGTAATTTATAGGTCTTGAAAACATTACTTTCAGAAATGCTTGAAGAAATGCTCATGTCATCTGATCCACATATACATTCTATGACAGTAATATTCTGGACAAAAAATGCAAAGGTCACACTTATAATTGTACCAAAGCCTAAAATGAAAGTGAACATGGATTACTAAAAGCATCCATGTCCAGGTTTCCTAATGCTCTCAAATGTCAATCCTAATGGTCACTGCATATTTGTTTCTTCTTAAGATTATATATTCAAACTCAACAGTGTACAAAATGTCTAATCCTATCACTCACTTTATACTTTGCCTGATTTTGTAAAGTCTCTATTATTATCTGCTTTTCTACATATTTTTCAAAGTTCATCATTGTGACTGAATTTTCATATGTGCTGACATTTACATTCACTCTCTAACTGAAAGCCTATTGCTAAAGAAATTCCCGTCCAAATCCTGTACTCACTCTTCTTCCTAAACCTACCGACTATCTACCTAATCGTACCGACTATCCCTTTTTGACTGAATGTTCTCTTCCTCATTCAATCATCCAATGTACAAGGTCCTATGCCATTGTAAATGGATTTATCTGAGACATCTGTGCAGAACCTAATTCAACACTACGTATCCCAATCAAGGGCCTAATGCCCTTGTGGGCTTCAAATCCTAGATTTCTGTTTTCATACATATATTTTACCAATATAATTTAATAAATATCGCATGTTCCCAATACCATTATTCATCGCGCAGAATGATTCCTAACCGAAATCGAACCTGTTATTACCCTAACCATCATCGCCTGGAGGTCATTCCTCAAAAAAAGGAAAAACCAACAAATAAATGAGCTCACACTTCATCTCAAAGCCCTAGAAAAGGATGAACAAAACAACAGCAAATGCAGCAGAAGGCAAGAAATAATTAAAATCAGAGCGGAAATCAACAAAATTGAAACAAAAGAAACTATTGAAAAAATCAACAAAACTAAAAGTTGGTTCTTCGAAAAAATAAACAAGATTGACAGACCCTTAGCCATGCTAACGAAGAGGAGAGAGAACTCAAATTACTAACATACAGGATGAAAAAGGCAATATCACAACAGATGCTACAGAAATTCAGAAGACAATTAGAAATTATTTTGAAAACCTATATTCCAATAAAATAGAAGATAGTGAAGACATCGATAAATTTCTTAAGACATATGATTTGCCCAGACTGAGTCAGGAGGATACACACAATTTGAACAGACCAATACCAATGGATGAAATTGAAGAAGCAATCAAGAGACTACCCACCAAGAAAAGCCCGGGACCGGATGGGTATACAGCGGAGTTTTACAAAACTTTTAAAGAAGAATTAATACCAATACTTTTCAAGTTATTTCAGAAAATAGAAAAAGAGGGAGCTCTTCCAAATTCATTCTATGAGGCCAACATCACGTTGATTCCGAAACCAGACAAAGACACATCAAAGAAAGAAAACTTCAGAACAATAACCCTGATGAACCTAGATGCAAAAATCCTCAATAAAATTCTGGCGAATCGGATACAAAGGCACATCAAAAAAATTGTGCTCCATGATCAAGTAGGATTCATCCCTGGGATGCAAGGATGGTTCAATATACGGAAATCAATAAATGTTATTCACCACATCAATAGACTTAAAGATAAGAACCATATGATCATCTCGATAGATGCAGAAAAAGCATTTGACAAGTACAGCATCCCTTGATGTTCGAAACATTAGAAAAACTAGGGATAACAGGAAATTACCTTGACATTGTAAAAGCTATCTATGCTAAGCCTCAGGCTAGCATCATTCTGAATGGTGAAAAATTGAAGGCATTCCCTCTAAAATCTGGAACAAGACAGGGATGCCCTCTATCACCACTTCTATTCAATATAGTTCTCGAAACACTGGCCAGAGCAATTAGACAGACGAAAGAAATTAAAGGCATAAAAATTGGAAAAGAAGAACTTAAATTATCATTATTTGCGGATGACATGATTTTATACATAGAAGACCTAAAAGGGTCTACAAAAAAACTACTAGAACTAATAAATGAATTCAGCAAAGTAGCAGGATATAAAATCAACACGCATAAATCAAAGGCATTCTTGTATATCAGCAACAAAACTTCTGAAATGGAAATGAGGAAAACCACTCCATTCACAATATCCTCAAAAAAAATAAAATACTTGGGAATCAACCTAACAAAAGAAGTGAAAGATTTATACAATGAAAACTACAGAACCCTAAAGAGAGAAGTAGAAGAAGATCTTAGAAGATGGAAAAATATACCCTGTTCATGGATAGGCAGAACTAACATCATCAAAATGGCGATATTACCAAAAGTTCTATATAGGTTTAATGCAATGCCAATCAAAATCCCAAAGGCATTGCTTGTAGAAATAGATAAAGCAATCATGGAATTCATATGGAAAAATAAAAGACCCAGAATAGCAAAAGCAATTCTAAGCAGAAAGTGCGAATCAGGCGGTATAGCGATACCGGATTTCAAACTATATTACAGAGCAATAGTAACAAAGACAGCATGATACTGGTACCAAAACAGGCGGGTGGACCAATGGTACAGAATAGAGGACACAGAGAACAATCCACAAAGTTACAACTATCTTATATTTGATAAAGGGGCTAAAAGCATGCAATGGAGGAAGGATAGAATCTTCAACAAATGGTGTTGGGAAAACTGGAAATCCATATGCAACAAAATGAAACTGAACCCCCTCCTCTCACCATGCACAAAAGTTAACTCAAAATGGATCAAAGACCTTGATATCAAATCAGAGACTCTGCGTCTGATAGAAGAAAAAGTTGGCTACGATCTACATATAGTGGGGTCGGGCTCCAAATTCCTTAATAGGACACCCATAGCACAGGAGTTAATAGCAAGAATCAACAAATGGGACTTACTTAAACTAAAAATTTTTTTCACAGCAAAAGAAACAATAAGAGAAGTAAATAGGGAGCCTACATCATGGGAACAAATATTTACTCCTCACACGTCAGATAGAGCCCTAATATCCAGAATATACAAAGAACTTAAAAAATTAGACAATAAGATAACAAATAACCCAATCAACAAATGGGACAAGGACCTGAACAGAAACTTCTCCGAGGAGGACATACAATCAATCAACAAGTACATGAAAAAATGCTCATCATCTCTAGCAGTCAGAGAAATGCAAATCAAAACCACCCTAAGATACCATCTCACTCCAGTAAGATTGGCAGCCATTATGAAGTCAAACAACAACAAGTGCTGGCGAGGATGTGGGGAAAAGGGTTCTCTTGTACATTGCTGGTGGGGCTGCAAATTGGTGCGGCCAATTTGGAAAGCAGTATGGAGATTCCTGGGAAAGCTGGGAATGGAACCACCATTTGACCCAGCTATTGCCCTTCTCGGACTATTCCCTGAAGACCTTAAAAGAGCGTATTACAGGGATACTGCCACATCGATGTTCATAGCAGCACAATTTACAATAGCTAGATTGTGGAACCAACCCAGATGCCCTTCAATGGATGAATGGATTAAAAAAATGTGGCATCTATACACCATGGAGTATTACGCAGCACTAAAAAATGACAAAATCTTGGAATTTGCAGGGAAATGGATGGCACTAGAGCAGATTATGCTTAGTGAAGCTAGCCAATCCCTAAAAAACAAATACCAAATGTCTTCTTTGATATAATGAGAGCAACTAAGAATAAAGCAGGGAGGAAGAGCAGGAAGAAATGATTAACATTAAACAGAGACATGAGGTGGGAGGGAAAGGGAGAGAAAAGGGGAATTCCATGGAAACGGAGGGAGATCCTCATTGTTATACTAAATTACATATAAGAGGTTGTAAGTGGAATGGGAAAACAAACAAGGTGAGAAATGAATTACAGTAGAAGGGGTAGAGAGAGAAGATGGGAGGGGAGGGGAGGGGGGATAGTAGAGGATAGAAAAGGTAGCAGAATACAACAGTTACTAGTATGGTATGATGTAAAAATTTGGATGTGTAACCCATGTGATTCTGCAATCTGTACTTGGATAAAAAAGGGAGTTCAAAACTCACTTGAAGCTAATGTATGCTAATGTATGAAATATGATATGTCAAGAGCTTTGTAGGGTTTTGAACAACCAATAAAAAAAAAAGAAATTTCCGTCCAAATCCTGTACTCACTCTTCTTCCTAATCCTACCGACTATCGACCTAATCGTACCGACTATCCTTTTTTGACTGGATGTTCTCTTCCTCATTCAATCATCCAATGTACAAGGTCCTATGCCATTGTAAATGGATTTATCTGAGACAACTGTGCAGAACCTAATTCAACACTACGTATCCCAATCAAGGGCCCAATGCCCTTCTGGGCTTCAAATCCTAGATTTCTGTTTTCATACATATATTTTACCAATATAATTTAATAAATATCGCAGGTTCCCAATACCATTATTCATCGCGCAGAATGATTCCTAACCCAAATCGAACCTGTTATTACACTAACCATACACTGTTCCCTCAATCTAACTTTACAGAAAAGCAGGGACAGAGTTGGTCTTACAATACAGGAGTGTAGGGAAACTTCCACCTGCTGAGAACCTCGAAGGTCCATGCAGAAATGATCCATGGAGAAGATGTAGGCAGCTATGAAGGACCTGAGGGAGGAAAAGTCAACTTCCATGGTAAACAACCTGGTCAGGATGAAGGGATGTGTCTGAATCAGCCTCTTTCATCTTAATGTAGAGAAGATGGACCAAACCAGGCCTGTGTGGAGAGCTGTTCCCGGTTGCCTATGGTTGATATACCATTCTAACTTGTGAAAATGTCAGAGCGAGTAGGTGCATCCTCCATCTCATGGGACCCTTAGAAGCAACTTTTAGGAAAAAGTTGTTGCCAAGGCAGTGACCTCATTTAGTTCCTGAAGGAAGTGACCTCACCTCACTTCCTTGGTGATGGAACTCTCTGAACTTGGGATACAGGAAGTCAGGCACCCAGAGCCAGTCCCAGTTCATGTCCCAGTGGTCAAACTTGTTTGGATTTTCCAAGGACAGAGACAGTCTTTCTTGGTACCTACTGATGTGAGGATGGCCTAGTGCCAGGAAGGTCTGAGGAGGGGCCTTTCCTGAGAAAGAAGGTAGTGGCTCACCGCTGGCTCCTAACAGCTTCACAGAGTTGGACACGGAGACCAGATCTGAGAGAGAACAGCCCATTATGGGGGAATATATTATGGCCCACCAGTCAAAGGACACTCCATATTTTCACAGACCTACTTGGGGGTCTGTGTGGGTGTGGGTGTGGGTGTGGGTTTGTGGTTTTGTCTCATGTTCTGAGAATAGGTAGGAAAGTCGTTTTGTTTGGTTTGGTGTGAATTGTTTCTAGTAAGTCTTTTGACAAGGCGAGTGTTTCTATGTCTGTGTATCCCACTGTGTCCGTGGTTGTAGACATTAGAAAAGAGAGCGCATCAATACATATGTCCTATCTAGTAGAAATCTTACCAGCGTTCATCCTGTCCTATTTATGAATGGTCTACGGCTTGCCATATGGATCGGCCACTCCTAATATCTTCCTAAGATCCTATTTTCTTTCTGAATTTTGGCCAAACTCCAGAATAGGCTCATGGTTTTGTGTCCAAGATATGTACCACCTTTAAGCTCTGTGACATGGCCATGTACTGGATAGCTGAAGGCAATGGTGAGCATCTCAGAAAACTCAGATATCAGTGTGATCAGGAAAGTCTCAGTGGAGAAACCCTGCTTTGGGCCTTTTGCTTACCTATTGTACTATTGCCCTTAATGTCAGGAAAGTCTTTGCCTCAGGCCACCCCTTTGTGAAGACTGAAGAGTTTTCAAATGGAAATGAATGGGCATCACCTTTGGCTCTTTGCTTAATTGCTTTGGAAAGGGATGTGTCTGAATCAGCTTCTTGGCCCTGTGTGAGGTTGTGGCTTAGATTCTCAGCACCTAATGGATCTAAAAAAATCCCATGTGTGCATCCAAAACCAAAATACCCATAAGAGCAGTCATTGTGGATGAAGTCTCTTACCTTCCTCTGTAAAGTTCCTGACCTCCATCTTTGAGAATAGGGATCCTTTGGGTCAAATGAGTTCTTCAAATCACTACAGAGGCTAGGCCATAGGTGCTTGGGTTTTCTCATGACCCCAATTAACATAAGGAATCTAAACCCCACAGTAATTAGGCAACAAAATGGAGAATCAGAGCAGTATTAAGGGCAGGCCTCTTTCATCACTTCTGGTTCACATGAAGGGTCTCCCTGCCACACTGACTTTAAGCAAATGGGGGAAAGGGACCTTATTTTGGATACTGTCTTTGGCTTTGGCCCTCATGGAAACCTACAGCCTGAGGTTATGATTAGTGTCTATATGGAAGAAGATGAGGGCCATGTGGGAGTGTTTTGGTTTTTATTGTGGTCATTTTTGTGGCCGTTGGAAGAGATGACTGGGTCCACCTGGGCTTGAACACTGGTGTGATTCCCCTTAGAAACTGAGTTATGGAACTGACCTCAAAGAAGTATTGCCATGTATTGTGTTGGGATTTTAGGAGGCCACGCATGAGAGTCGCCCTTGGAAACTGAGATCAAGGCCCAGGGTGGCTTTCCACAGAGCACTGGGAATCTCAGGAAGGATATCACATGATTTTATTTTTAAAGAATTGGCAGCCATAGTTGCAAGTCAAAGCACAAAAGGATCACACATTGTAGACCTCAAATGCCTGGCTTAATGTGACCTTTTAGCCTGTCGTTGGGAATCATTGCCTGTTAGAATTCTCCAGAGATTTCATTGAAATAAGCTTCCTCTCCATTTCATGGTTCCTGAATGAATTAAACACCACAGTGCCTCAAACTTCATCCTTGAAAAAAGGCTAGATAAATACCATTAAATTTTTGAAATTCCCATGAACAGGTGTCAGTGGAGAACCTTTGGATGTCTTATAGATGATCATGAGTGTACCAGACAATGCCTTGATTGACTGGGTTTCATGAAAATCATGTAGAACAGAGATGCCAGTAATTTGGAGCCCGATGAGTAGTCGGCCTAGAGCAGTGGAGTGTAGGTGTTTGTTAAAACATCTGTGATGGGGTCATGTGGATCTGCCATTGGCTTCCAAATGGTTTGTGACTGACATGGTGCAGCCCCCATACCCTTGTATGTAAAGGCATCTTGTTATACGGAGAGGTTTCAGGGCAATGTTTAGAATCAGATTGCTATTGTCAAGGGGGCAAGCTATGTGGGATAGAAGCCTGGTTGGTGCACTCTCCTGCAGACCCTTAACCAACACACGTAACAGAACTCCCTCCAGCACTCTGTCCTAGTTGACCTCTTCGTATTTCGTGAAGCGAATACTAAACTCCCAATGCAGCTGCAAGAAACACCATGAAAATTAGAGGAAGACCAAATGGCTTCAAAGTCCACACTGGGAGACACTTTGCCCCCAAATGGCAACAAATTACCTACAAAGAGAGAATTCAGCCCTGCTGCCTCATGTTTATTGGAAAATAAGAAACCATGTGCTCCAGGTCACACAGATGCAGACCCAGATTTGATGGTCTCACTACAAAGGAAGTTAAAACTCCTGACAACAACATATATTTCAAGTGCCCAACCTCAGAGGCAGTTTCTCAAGAAGTCTTTAGGCCAACAGAGCTCCATGTTTGTGGAGTTTTTACCATGTACCTTACTTTTCGAAACACCTCTACCACCTCCAAGGTTGTTAACTACTGAGAATTTTCCATTCCAGATGTGTATTCACAGATTTTCTAACTCTTCTTCTCTTATTGTGTCTTACTTGGGGTGAAGGTAATGTCAAGGCATTGTTCTGAATGAGAGTGGGAAGACTTTTGGGTAGCACATATTTGCATAAACATTGGATTCATTTTCCAATTTTCTATTCGAAATACTGAATCCCTGACTGTCAGAGGTAGAAGGAATTCTATTCTACTTCAAAGAATAGCCTGACACTTACAAGAAACAGCCACCAGGAGACATCCTGTCTGAGAGACATCCTGTAGCCATCTGTCTCCCTGAGACATCCTGCGGCCATTTGTCTTTCTGAAACTTCCTGAGGTTATCTCACCTTGTGAAGACATCTAGGAACTGCCGATAAGAGAGATTTCCCACATCCAGCATACAAATACCCCTGTGTGAACAATAAAAGTTTGCAGCTTGATCAGAACTCCTGTCTTGCTGTCATCTCTCGTGTCTCTTGTCCCTTCATTCCTCCCTATCTAGGTTCGCTGCCCACGTTGATGTGTCCTGCCGGCTGGGACATCTGGCGCCCACCGACTGGGGCTTGAGCTTTTGATTGAGGGGGACCCCGTCCTCCTGGAAGATTTGGTCAAGCGGAGCTTCCAATAACTGCAGAAGACACCACCGAGAGACAGATCCAGGAGGAGCGTGGGGATGACGTAAGGTGATTGACCCACTATGGGACAAGCAGTTTCGTCATATGATTTGTTTTTGTCAGGCTACAAGGAGTCCTTGCAGACATGGGGGCGCGTGTTTAGAAAAAAGACTTAATTTTTTTTTTTCATACATAAGAGAGCAGTGTCCATGGTTTCCTCTTGAAAGGACCATTGATGGTAAAAGATGGCTTGGAGTAGGAGACTGTTTAAAAGATTATTATGAATCCTTTGGCCCAGAAAAAGTGCCTGTTCCCACCTTTTCTTACTGGAACTTAATTAATGAAATTCTTAAAAGTTCACCCTTTGACAATGGTACCTTAAAACTTGTCGAGGTTGGGGAAGAGGCTATGCAAATACTTCTCGTATCCCCTCGGCATGCCCATCAGTTAGTATAGACATAGACCCTTCTCAGGCTCCCCAGGACCATGGGAACCTTCCTGGTCCCCCTCAAAATACCACCCTAAGGATTAAGGCTCCAATGGTTACCAACTGCCTTTATCCAGTTTTAAATTCCGGAGACTCATTGACCCCTGTAGAGGAGGCTACCTTGGAGAAGGAAGCAGCTCGCTACCATTCAGAAGACCCTGCACCTCTCAAGACCCTGCCACAGCCTATAGGACTTACACATCCAACCCCTCCTATATCCCTCCTGCCTTTTGTGCTCTGGCCCTTCAGAGTACAAATGCCCCCCCCCCCCAGATATTTTTTCCCCACTTCCCTTGCCTAAACTGGCTCCTTTGTGAGCATCCTTCCAACATAGACAGGAACAGATCCAACCTTTAAAAGAATTCACATCCCTTCACTCTGAGCTCTGTTCATTAGCCTTAGGTATGGAGTCAAAGTAACTGGCCTACAGTGGTCTAATACAAAGGCGAAGCCACTCCATCAACCTGTGCTCGCCTTCCCAGTCACCACCAGACAGATAGATAAGCCTGCCCAGGCTGAGGTCAAAGACTTAGACGAGGATCAAGAGGAGGAAGCGGAGAAATGGAATAAGGAGATCAGGACTCAGAGGATGAGGAGTTCAGCCCTAGGCAGGCAGGAACCCAGAGTCTACAAAAAATTAAGCCTGCATTTTCCTGAAAAACTTAAAAAGGCTTGTGCTCACTATGGCCCCTTTGCACCCTACATGTTGGCTTTATTAGAAAGCCACAGCACACAATGACTTACTCCCAATGATTGGAAATTTTTAGACCAAGCTACCCTCAGTGCCAGAGACTTCCTGTTATGGAATGCAGATTTCAAAGAGCACTGTCGGGAAACTGCTCAAAAAATTTTAACTAAGGCCTCCTCTAAGTCCGGGACTTATGTTAAGCTAGTGGGCAATGGGCCTTTTGACACTAAAACTAAACAGGCACATTTCCCTGCTGGACTTTTGATGCAGATTCAGATGGCTGGCTTACATGCTTGGAGACACCTCCCTCAAAAGTCTCGGCTACCACTTCCCTGGCAAAAATTCGACAAGGGCCCGACGAGCCTTATAGCGACTTTGTTCCCAGGCTTAACCTAGCTGTGGAATGCTTGCTTGGACCAAGTGAAAACAAAAGCTCTTTTGTAAAACATCTTGCCTTTGAAAACGCCAACCCGGCATGTCAGGATGTTCTTCAACCACATAAGGATAAAGGGAAACTTTCTGACTTTATTAGACTCTATGCAGGGGTAGGTGCAGCTCATGCCATGGGTCTTGCCCTAGGTGTCACCTTTACCAAGACCTTTCACAATCCTGGCTCACGTACTTGCTTTACTTGTAAACAACCTGGCCATTTTGCACGCAAGTGTCCGACAGGCAAAGAAAGCCTAGGAATAGCATCTCCTTCAACTGGGGCTATACCGCCCCAAGCTACCCTTTGCCTTAGATGTGGTAAAGGTCATCACTGGGCCAGTGAGTGTAGATCTAAGACAAATGCCCTCAGACAGCCTATTTTTTCCTGCTTCTTGGGAAACTCCCTGCGGGGCCAGCCCCGGGGCACGACATCCCCCAGGACAAAACCAGGGGCAATAAGATTTTTTCCCTTCCAAACTCCCAACCTACCTAAAAATTCTTCTCCACAATTGCTTCCCTCCAACTAGCCACTCCAGGCAGCGCAGGATTGGACATCTGTGCCACCACTGAAACTATATTAGACTCAATGCAAGGGCCCCAGATAATACCCACTGGAATTATGGGTCCCCCTCCATCTCATATCTGTGCCCTTATTTTTGGAAGAGCCTCTACTAACTTACATGGTGTTCAGGTCTTCCATGGCATTAATTATAATGACTTCACTGGAGAAAAAAAAATAATGGCCACAGCTATTAATGGAGTTTTGGCCATCCCAGCAGGAACAAGTCTTGCACAATTAATACTCCTTCCCTTGAATCCAGGAGGCACTTAACCACCCAAACCTACCGCGGGGGACTGCCTCCTTGGGCTGCTCTGATGTAAATTGGGTTCAACCCGTTTCTCAAAATAGACCCACCATTTCCTTACTTATTGAAGGAAAGGAATTCCAAGGAATTCTAGATACTGGAGCTGATGCCACAATTATTTCTCAAAAATATTGGTCATCAGCTTGGATCCTCACCCCATCCTTGACTGACCTTAAAGGGATAGGACAGTCAAAAAATCCTCTGGTCAGCTCTACGGCTCTTATCTGGACTGATAAAGAGGGTAATAAGGGAATTGTCACTCCTTTCATTGTTCCTGACCTCCCTGTTAACCTATCGCCCGAGATATTTTGAGTCAAATGGAAGTCATTCATGCCAGTCCCAATTCCATGGTGACTCATCAAATGCTTCGTATTTATTTTGTCCCTGGTATAGGCCTTGGGAGACTGAGACAAGGACTGGTTGAGCCAATAAAACCCATACAAAAAAGAAATACATATGGACTTGGGTATTCGGATTTTTAGTGTCAGTCTCTGACTCTCCTGTACCCCATGGAGATAAAATTATTTGGGTGACTCAGACTCTTGTGTGGTTGGATCAATGGTCCCTTACCCAAGAAAATTTGGAGGCTGCCTCCATGTTAGTGCAGGAACAGCTGGCAGCCGGCCATGTAGAGCCCTCAACCTCACCATCGAATACTCCAATTTTTGTTATCAAGTAAAAATCAGGCAAGTGGTGCCTTTTACAATATTTGTGTGCCATTAATAAACCTATGTGCCGAATAAGAGCACTACAGCCAGGCATTCCCATACCAGTGGCTATTCCCAAAAACTATTGTAAAATGATTATTGACTTAAAAGATTGTTTTTTTTTTTTTTTTTTTTTTACCATTCCTTTACATCCTGAGGATAGACGCTATTTTGCCTTTAGTCTCCCTCACCTTAATTTTCAGGGCTCTATGCAGAGATTTCAATGGAAGGTTCTTCCCCAAGGTATGGCCAACAGCCCTAGTCTTTGCCAAAAATATGTTGCTCAAGCAGTAGACCCTGTGAGAGAGCTATGGCCACAAATTTATATTTTACATTATATGGATGATTTGTAATTGCTGCACCTAATAACCATGACCTTAATAATTGTTACTTGGACCTTTACAAAATCCTCACAACCTTGGGACTACAGATAGCTCCTAATAAGGTTAAAACACAGGACTGTTATACCTATTTGGTCCTTAAACTTCAAGATAATCAGATCCAAATTCCTAAGATACAACTATGGGTGGACCATCTTCACACCCTTAATGATTTTCAAAAATTACTGGGGAATATTCAATGGCTAAAAACATATTTAAAATTACCCACTTGTATACTTTTGTCCCTTAATGATATTTTGAGAGGTGATTCCCACCCCTCCTCCCCTCAAAAGCTTACTCCCGAGGCATGACAGGCATTAAACCAAGTCACAGAAGCCATTGCCAAACAGTTTTTTACAGAACATTCTTATAACCATCCTCTGGTTCTGGTTATTTTACACACTCCTCATACACCCACAGGAATATTTCGGCAGCGAAATACACATTTTAGAAATAAAGGCTGCCTTTGCTTTGGGTCCATTTACCCACCACATTCTCCAAGGTTATTACTGTTTATCTTGCTCAGGTAGCTTCTATTATTTTTAAATGTCGTTTGCTATCTCGACAACATTTTGGCAAAGACCATGATAATATTTTAATTTCATATACTAAAGACCAAACCCAATTTTTACTACAGACAGAGAATGAATGGCTTTTTGAGAACAATTGATAACCACCTCCCCAATGACCCCCTTTTATATTTTGTCCAGTTACATCCATTTATTTTTGCCAAAATTACTCAAAAGGCTCCCATTCCTCAAGTCCTTACTGTCTTTACAGATGGTTCCAGTAATGGCCTAGCAGTCTTTGTTGTCAATAACCAACCTAACACCTTTGATACTGTCTATCATTCAGCACAGTTTGTGGAATTGTTTGCCATAACACAAGTTTTTAAAACATTTCTTGATAATCCTGTTAATATTTATACATACAGTGCCTACATTGCTCATTCTGTGCCCCTGCTTCAGATTTCACCCACCATTAAGGCTTCTTCCAATGTGGCCCATCGGTTTCACCAGCTTCAGAAGCTAATTCAGGCCAGACAACACCCATTTTTCTTAGGACACATCAGGGCACACTCTGATCTTCCCAGCCCTCTAACACAAGGTAATGCCAAAGCTGATGCAGCAACTCGTTTCATCTTTTCAATTTTTGTTGGCTCCATTCAAAAGGCCACGGATTTACACAATCTTCACCATCTAAATTTCCAGAACCTTCGATAACTATGTAAAATTACCAGGGAACAGGCACGAGAAATAGTAAAAGCATGCCCTGGTTGCCCTGTCTCCCTCCCCATTCAACACTTGGGAGTTAACCCCCGAAGATTACTGTCCAATCAGTTTTGGCAAATGGATGTTACTCATTTTTCTGAATTTGGAAAAACCAAATATATACACGTTTCTGTAGATACCTTCAGCGGCATTATTTTTGCATCACCACATTCTGGAGAGGCTATCAAAGATGTCCTTTCTCATCTTGTTTCAGTGTTTTCCGTAATGGGTAAACCAATACATATTAAAAACAAGATAATTGTCCTGCATATACCAGTGCCAAGTTTAAACAGTTTTGTGCTTCCTCGCAAATTTGTCATACTACTGGAATTCCATACAAGCCTCAGGCATTGTGGAACGTGCCCACCTTACCTAAAGACTTGGCTAACCCGCTTTAATGCTTCTGCACTTGTATTTACCACTCACAGGCATCGCCTTAATCATGCATTATTTGCCCTTATTTTTCTTTCCCTAGACAATGAAGGCCATTCGGCTGCAGACTGACACTGGCAATCCTCGTCCAATTCTGTTCGCCCACCTGTTATGTGGCACAATCCCCTTACAAATAAATGGAAAGGCCCAGGTCCTGTCCTCATCTGTGGACGAGGCTCAGCTTGTGTTTTGGACCAAGAGCAAGCAGCCCCAAGATGGTTACCAGAACGCCTGGTTAAACAGGTTAATGGCTTACCTCAACACAGGGATGGAGGCCCTCACCCTGAGGACAAATTTTCCTCTTTTTCAGATGCAGCCAACAATCTGTGTGAGGATCCTACTTAAGGCACTTCTGCTGAACAGGATTGTACATGGAGGCTTTGGCCCTCCACCTTCCAACATCATGGAGTACCTTTTTGGCCCTCCCTGTGAACGCAAGGGAGGATCTTGGACTCAGGCTCCCACTAGTTTGACCCAGACTGCTGACTGCGTGACTAAGGTGGCTTACCTCCGGGCCGAGGTTGACCATAAACTCAGAGGAGTTCATCAGCCTAAATTGGTATGTGTTAACAAGCCAAAGATTATTCCCCCTAGTACAAGTAATGCTCTCTAAAATTGTTCTGCAACTTGAACGCATACCCAAGAGATGCATGCCACTTGTTATGCGTCGGCCTCAATTTGTGTCAACAAGAAGGGAGAACAATTTTTTGAAGCCTCCCTAACTAAAACTCATGCAGCAGGAGGGACCACTATTCATTATACCCCCGTTCTTTTTGACCGGGGAGGAGAAGGCAAATACACCAAGCTACAGTCAGCTGGGTGCCAAGGCCCTGTTGGTAAACCCCCCTTCTGCCCCATTAAGGCACCTACAGGGGTCGCTGATGGTGGAGGATTCCCTTATGCTGTCAAGCATCCTCAGATAATCAAACTTTTGAAACCCCAAATCCCTGAGCTCACATATCATCTCTTAATATAGAGAAAATGCCAGCTCCCCGGTTTAGATAACAATATATTAGATATTTTGGAAACTACCTTCTCCTTGCTTAATAATTCCAACCCCACCTTTGCTCGTGATTGCTGGCTCTCCATGACAACAGGGGCAATCATGCCTATTGCAGTTCCTATTAATTCTATCATAGACGATGATAATACATGCCAACCCAGATTTCCTTTTAAAGTACAGTCTATAGGCACTTTTACAATATGTCTTTTAGGCGCGATGCAAAATAATACCTATGATATTGATGTTGGAGTTCCTTCCTTTGGAAATTGCTCAACAGTACAAAACTATTCCTCACCCACCCCATCTCTTTGTCCCTCCAATGGCACAGTTTTTATGTGTGGAGGAAACTCGGCCTTCCTGAGGCTTCCATCGAATTGGACTGTTGGCTGTGTTCTTGCCTTATTACTCCCTGATATAACTATTGTCCCAGGAGACAAAACTCTATGCATTCCTAGTCTAGACACCTTAGTCAAAAGACACAGGCGGGCAATACAGGCCTTACCACTCTTTGCCAGCCTTGGAATAACAGCTGCTGTGAACACAGGTACAGCTGGCTTAGGCATGGCTATACACTCTTAGCGTCGCCTGTCTCAACAACTTATAAATGATGTAAAAACTCTAACAGGAACCATTAGAGATTTGCAGGACCTAGTAGACTCCCTGGCAGAAGTGTTCCTTCAAAACAGAGAAGGCTTAGATTTACTGACAGCTAACCAGGGAGGTATTTGCTTGGCCTTAGGGGCACGATGCTGCTTTAATGCCAATAAATCAGTCATAGTACGCACTAAAATTAAGCAGCTTCAAGAAGATCTAGAAAAGAGATGAAGGGAACTTTTTGAAAATCCCCTCTGGACTGGGTTTAATGGATTTCTACCCTACCTTCTTCCCCTATTAGGCCCTTTGTTGGGTTTACTTTTAATGGTGTCCATAGGACCCTGCATTATAAACAGGCTTGTACAATTTATTATAGAACAGATTAATATTTTGGCCTCTAAGCCCATACAGGTCCACTATCATCACCTGGAGATGGAAGACCATGCTGCCAACATTTAAAAGGATGTTCTACCCTTCTCACAGGCTTATTTCTTAAGTTTACATCCCCACAGATCTCTCTTTCTTACATTAAACTATAAGTAACAGCTCTGACCAACCATCTTCTGCCATTGCCATAAGGGTTCGTCCTCCATGGGCCCCTTCACTTGGGGGGGGGGGATGCACCCATGGAGTGAGGACGTTAGGCCATAATAACGGAGGATGCAGGATGGACTGCAGGAGGATGGATCCAAGGATACCAAAACAGAAGACCTCTTAGTGACACGCTCTGGTGCATGGCGGTCGGCATGCTTCCCTTTTAAAGCCGTCTCCTCCAAAAATATGCCAAGGCCACCACGAAATCTTGTAAACATGCTCTCTCGAATCAGGAGATATTCAAAGGCCTGCTAGAGAAACAGAGCCTCTATCACCCCCTAAAACATTGGCCGGTAAGGTATGGTCAAATATTTTATATAAGAAAGGGTGAGAGGTCAGGGGCTAGAAGGAAGTTCTCCTTCAAAGTATAGCCTGACACTGAAAAGAAACAGCCCCCTGGGAGATATCCTGCCTGGGAGACATCCCGCAGCCATCTATCTCCCTGAGACATCCTGCAGCCATCTGTCTTCCGGCAACATCCTGAGGTTATCTCACTTTCTGAAGACATCCAGCAACTGCCGATAAGAGAGCTTTCCCATCCACAGCATATAAATTTCTATGTGAGAACAATAAAAGTTTGCAGCATGATCAGAACTCCAGTCTTGCTGTAATCTCTCGTGTCTCTTGTCCCTTCATTCCTCCCCAACTAAGTTTCTTGCCCACGTTGATGTGTCCCGCCGGCCGGGACAACTGACACTAACCCATACCCTACTACACTCTGACAACTAATCCTAATATGATGGAGAAAAATAACCCAAACAGAATAGAAATACAAGCAGTTCAGAGGAGGCATGGTGTATATTAGGACTTGCCTTTTGCATGATATAGGGTAAGTGTTATAAATCTAGTTAACAACACCTACTATCTTCCTAAGCTCCTGTTTTCTTCCTGAATTCTGGCCACTCTCCAGAATAGGCTCATGGTTTTGTGTCCACGATATGTACGACCTCCAAGCTCTGTGACATGGCCATGTACTGGATAGCTGAAGGGAATGCGAGCATCTCAGAAAACTCAGATATCAGTGTGACCAGGAAAGTCTCAGTGGAGAAAGCCTGCTTTGGGCCTTTTGCTAACCTATTTGCCTGTTGCCATGAATGTCAGGAAGGTCTTTGCCTCAGGCCAGCCCTTTGTGAATCCTGAAGAAAACTGTTTTCAAATGGTAATAAATGGGCATCACCTGTGGCTCTTTGCTTAAATGCTTTGGAAAGGGATGTGTCTGAATCTGCCTCTTTGCCCTGTGTGAGGTAGTGGCTTAGATTCTCAGCACCAGTTGGATCTAAAGAAAAATCCAATGTGTGCATCCAAAACCAAAATGCAGAAAAGATCAGTCATGGTGTATGAAGTTTCTCACCTTCCTCTTTTAGGTTCCTGACCTCCATCAAGTGAGAATAGGGATCCTTTGGGACAAATGAGTTCTTTCATGCCCTGTAGAGATGATTGGGTTTTCTCATGACTCCAAATCACATGAAGAAACTATACCTGACAGTCAGTAGGCCTCAAATTGGAGAAGCAGAGCAGTATTAATGGCAGACCTATGTGATCAATCCTGGTTCACAGAAATGGTGTCCAGGCTACCCTGAGGTTAGGCAAATGAAGGGAAAGAGACCTTATTTTGGAAACTCTCTTTGGCTGTGCCATTCATGGAAACATCCAGCCAGAGGTTATGATGAATGTATATATGGAAGAAGATGAGGGCCTTGGTGGAGTGTTTTGGTTTTAATTGTGGTCATTTGTGTGGAGTTTGGAAGAGATGACTGGGTCCACCTGGGCTTGAACTCTTTTGTGATTCCCCTCAGAGACTGAGTTCAGTGACTGACCTCAGAGAAGTAATTGCTTTGGAAAGGGATGTGTCTTAATCAGCCTCTTGGCCCTGTGTGAGGCTGTGGCTTTGATTACCAGCACCGTATGGATCTAAAAATGATCCCATGTCTGCTTCCAAAACCAAAATGGCCAAAATTGCAGTCATTGTTGATGAAGTCTCTCGCCTTCCTTTGTAAGGTTCTGAAAGAATAAAAGAAATTGAAATTGAAATGTAAAGAAACAGGTTCTGTAAAGTTTCCAGGCTGCACGCAGAACCTGAAATTCCTGTGGCAGTTAAGACAATTCCCGGAACTACCCATTAGATGTGTGTTGAAATCTTCCCTGACCACCTAGTTACTTAACAACCTCTTCCCCAAAACCGTGCAGCTAAGCACATATACATCTCAGGGCTTCAACCAATCAGTTTAAATGTATACCCCTTCTCAGGGCTGACCAATCACCCCCTGCCTGAACTGTTCCCACCAATGAATGTGCAAATCATGTTTTAGAGTTGTTATTTGATTTTCCCACAGTATACGGTGATTTGCTAAAGGAAGCTAGGATGTATGTTAAGTCCCTGCCCTCTCTAAAGAATGTATATAAAATCTGCTCATGTTGTTCTTGGGGCTCTTTGTTTTTTGCTCCTCTGAAGTGAGCTCTGAGCCCCAGCATGCTGGACCCCCAATAAACCCTTTGCTGTTTCATGAGAAATTCTCTTGGTGGTCTTTTCCTCCGAAGTTCGGCCCACCTTTTCATCTGGAGGCCCTAGCTGAGAAATCCAGCAGTGACGAACAAAAGACCCCAATGGACTCCTTTCAGAGTAATTAAGGTGCCTCTTTCTGGTTTCAGGTTTCAGGTTAGGGCTTGGCAAAATGGCTGTCGGTGAAGAACATTAGCTCTCTGCGATGGTGGCTGACAGATGTGTCACAGAGTCACAGGCCACGTCCCTGGGGGAAACTCCAGAGGACTCGGGAAATTGAGGATTAGTAGATTCCTCAACTCGGTAATTTTTTGCTTCAGGATTCGGTTTTCCAGCCCATCAGGTTTTGCTGGCTACTCAGTTTTGTTCATTGTCAGGAACTCATGTTGAGTTTACTGTCTGTCTTTATTGTCTAACCCATCAGGTTTGGCCAGTTACTCAGTTCTAATCTTTTTCTTGGACTCATGTTAAACGTTTACTGTTTGTCTTTGTCTGTGTCACGTTTGTGTATTCACTGTCCCTGTTTGAGTAACTCCCATTATGGGACATTATGGGACAAAGCACTTCCATGCCTCTGTCCCTTAACCTTGATCATTGGACTGATGTTCGCTCAAGTACCAAGAATCTTTTTTTTCAGTAAAATGCCGGATCTGGCAGACTCTCTGTGCTTCAGAATGGCCCATCCTAGGAGTCGGATGGCCCCGAGAAGAATCCTTCCACTTCCCTCTAATCCGAAAAGTCAGAGATATTGTCTTTCACCGGGGCCACTTGGCCACCTAGATTAACAGCCATATACCCCTTCCCCCACGATCTTATCATTCCAACATTCTGCTCCTCCCCCTCTTCCCTCCATTCTGAGTCAGAAGACTGGACACTCCTCTCTCTCCTTATCCTCTACCCTCGCTCCCCAACCCACAACATGTTCCAGATGATCCTCCCACCGCTGACTCAGCCTCTCCGCCGCTAGAGGCAATTGGGCCAGACCCAAGCCCTCCAGGGGACTTCCCCGGAGCTGCAGCAGACCCTGCTCCCCTGAAGGAAGCTGGGCCACCTAAAGGAACCCGCAGGAGATAAATAATATAAAACTCGGAAGCCCCAGTGATGCTCCCTCTCTGTCCCTACGGGCCCATGAACCGACCCAACTGGGACCCCAACACCTTTGAATGTAGGTAGCATCTGTCCACTTATCGCCGTTCTCTAATAGTGGGTCTCTGAGCGGCCGCCAGAGGGCTGACTAATTTGGCCAAGGTAAGAGAGATTATCCAAGGGCCTAATGAGTCTCCTTCTATGTTTCTGGATAGAATTATGGAAGCGTATAGGAAATATATTCCTTTTGATCCTCAGGCAGAAGACCAAAAGCCATCTGTTGCAATGGCCTTTATCGAGCAGACTGCCCTAGATATTAAGAGAAAGTTACAACGTCTAGATGGATTATAAGATATGACCTTAAGAGATTTAGTCAGAGAAGCTGAGAAAGTATATTATAAGAGAGAAACTGAGGAGGAAAGGGAATAGAGGAGAGAGAAGGAAAGGGAACAAAAGAAGGAGGAAAGAAGCAAATGGCAGAGTAAAGCATTGCCTAAGGTTCTGGTCACAGCAGCAAATAGGCCAGAAGTTAAAAAGCAGGGATACATAAAGGCATACCTGGGCCCACGCCAAAGGCTGCCGTTGGCCTCAAATCAATGTGCCCACTGTAATAAAAAAGAACACTGGGCCAAAGAGTGCCCCCAAAAGAAGCAGCCACGCCAGCCCGCCGTGCTGACTCTAGAAGAGGACTAGGAAATTCGGGGCTCAGATCCCCTCCCCCAGCTCAGAGTAAAATTTGAAGTTGAGGGGAACACAGTGAACTTTGAAGTGATTACAGGAGCAGTATACTCAGCCCTTAAGACTTCACTGGCCCCCCTATCAATTAAATCGTCCCTAGTTCAAGGGGCTAATGGCAGTAGATATCAGGCTTGGACAACTAAGATGAATATGGACCTCGGAAAGGAAAAAGTCCACCACTCTTTCCTAGTAATCCCAGAATGCCCGGCCCCATTGATGGGCAGGAATATGCTTACCAAACTCTGGACTAGAATAACCTTTAACCCTAATGGTCCCCAAGTGGGGGTTCTAAAGCCTGCAGTATTAACTCCCATAGTAACATCTTTGACTATGTCTGTAGAAGATGAACATCAACTCTTCGCGCCCCCTAGGACTGATCAAACAGGCAAACTACCCCAGAAATGGATAAAAGATTATCCTAATGCCTGGGCAGAAACTGCTGGGTTAGGTCTAGCCATCAACAACCTCCAATAGTAGTAGAATTAAAAGCCTCTGCGTCTCCAATTAGTGTTAAACAATATCCTCTAAGCAAAGAAGCTAAGGATGGGATAAGGCCCCATATTCATAAATACCTGGGTCTTGGGGTCCTAAGGCCCTGTCAATCAGCCTGGAACACCCCCCGGTACCAGTAAGAAAGCCAGGAACTGGGGACTACCGTCCTGTTCAAGACCTAAGAGAGATTAAACAACAGAGTGCAGGACATTCACCCCACAGTACCCAATCCATATAATTTGCTTAGCACTCTGAATCCGGAGCAGAAATGGTACACTGTGCTGGACTTAAAAGATGCTTACTTCTGCTCGCCTCTACATAAGGACTGTCAGTTGCTGTTAGCTTTAGAGTGGATAGACCCAGAACCTGGAACATCTGGCCAACTAACCTGGACTAGACTCCCACAGGGGTTCAAAAAATCCCCCATTCTCTTTGATGAAGCCCTCCACAGAGACATCAATGACTTCAAAACTGCACACCCCGAAGTCACCCTACTCCAATAGTGGATGATCTTCTACTGGCAGCCAACACCAAGGAGACCTATGAGTCTGGGACCCAAGCACTATTATTCGAGCTTGCTCGGCTTGGATATATGGCTTCTGCCAAAAGGCCCAAACTTGTCAGCAAGAAGTAATCTTCCTGGGTTATTCTCTTAGGGGTTGCAAACGATGGCTCCCTGAGCCCAGAAAAAAAACCGTTTTGCAGATACTGCCCCCATCTAATAAGAGAAAACTCAGAGAGTTTCTTGGGACTGCCAGCTTTTGCAGGTTATGGATTCCTGGGTTCGCATCTCTGGCTGCCCCTTTATACCCGCTGATAAAGGGGGATGCCCACTTCCAATGGACCCCTGAGCACCAACAAGCTTTTGATAATGTCAAAAAAAGGTGCTGCTATCTGCTCCGGCCTTAGCACTCCCAGATGTAGAAAACCCTTCACTCTCTATATCGAGGAAAAGAAAGGAATAGCACGGGGAGTGCTCACTCAGTCTTTGGGACCTTGGAAAAAGCCAGTAGCGTATTTATCCAAAAAACTGGACCCATTGGCTAGCGGGTGGCCCCATTGCTTAAGTGCTATAGCAGCGGCAGCCTTTATAATAAAAGATGCTCATTAATTAACGTTGGGACAGAAGCTAACCATTATAGCCCCCCATGCCCTGGAGAGCATCATCTGTTAGCCTCCAGAGAGGTGGCAATCAAACTCCAGAATAAACCACTACCAGAGCCTCTTGCTTGACAAAGACAGAATAACGCTGGGACCCCCTGCTCCACTCAACCCACCTACACTGCTGCCAGAAGAATCATCAGGACCCGTCACTCATGAGTGTCAACACATACTGGCAAGGAAACCAGTATACAACAAGACTTGAAGGATCAGCCACTGCCTTGCCCTGAAGTCGTATGGTTTACGGATGGCAGCAGCTTCCTCCAAGATGGTAAGCGGCGGGCTGGAGCAGCAGCAGTTAGCAAAACAGATTTCATCTGATACTCTGGTCTCCCAGAAGGGACATCAGTCCAAAAAGCAGAACTGATTGCCCTTATGAAAGCATTGGAACTAGCAACAGGGAAAAGGGCCACCATATAAACTGATAGCCACTATGCATTTGCCACTGTTCATATGCTCGGGACTATTTACCAACAATGCGGGCTATTAACCTCTGCCGGGAAAAAAATAAAAAATAAAGATGAGATCCTCCACCTTGGCTCAGCAGTGCAGGGCCATAAGGAACTAGCTATAGTGGACTGTCCCGGGCACCAGAAGAGAAACAACCCTGTGGCAGTTGGAAACAGAAGGGCAGATGAGAAAGCTTAATTGGCAGCCCTAAACAGAGTGACTCTGTTAACTTTTTCCACACCGGGGGGGAACAAAAATCAGGAGACTTGGCTGCCCCGGAACATTCAGGCAACTTATCATCTGAGGAGACAGATACAGAAATCTGGGACCCTACAGAGCCAAGTTTACAATTTCAAAAAGCCCACCTTTATGTCAAAGACGTACACCAGCTAAACCACTTAGGCTCAAAGAAGTTATAGGCACTCTTAAAGGACCGAAGAAAGGACTTATTATTGACTGACTCAAAGAGGAAAAAATAGCTGAGCAGGTGACTAGAGCTTTTCAAGTCTTCCAATTAGTTAATACTTTCCCATCCAAGATTCCTGCAGGGAAGCGCATACGAGGAACCAGACCAGGACAATTCTGGGAAGTGGACTTTTCTGAAATTAAGCCAGCAAGGTATGGACTTAAATATCTCCTAGTCTTTGTAGATACTTTTTCAGGATGGATCGAAGCCTTCCCCATGAAGAAAGAAACAGCTCAGATGGTGGTCAAAAAGATCCTAGAAGACAGTTTTCCAAGGTTCGGCCTGCCTAAGGTAATAGGGTCTGATAACGGACCAGCATCCGTGGCCCAGGTAAGTCAGGGATTTTCCAGGACCCTGGGGATTACTTGGAAGTCATATTGTGCTTATAGACCCCAGAGCTCAGGACAGGTAGAAACGATGAATAGAACCATCAAAGAGACTTAACGAAATTAATCTTGGAGACCGGCATAAAAAATTGGACTATGCTCCTACCTCATGTACTTTTTCGTGCAAGAAATAACCCTCCGCCCCTTTGTGTAACCTCACCCCTTATGAAATTCTCTACGGTGCCCCTCCTCCATTAAGGGACCTAACCCCAACTCTGAGATTAATGATTCCTTTCACACACCCTTGCTAGACAGACTTAAAGCCCTTGAACAAACCCAGCACCCAGCGATACCTGTGGAAACAGTTGGCCACTGCTTATCATCCTGGAGACGAGGGAACTCCACATCGATATCAAGTGGGAGACTTCGTCTACATGAGACAGTATCGGGTGTCATCCCTGGAACCCTGCTGGAAAGGACCATACCAGGTGCTGCTTATAACACCTACAGTGGTGAAAGTGGATGGGATCACTTCCTGGATCCATGCCTCCCATCTCAATCCTGTGCCCTGTCCATACTCTGGCTGGAAACTGGAACAGACTGGTAACCCTCTCAAGTTGCATGTCTGTGGTGTGGGTAGGGCTATGGATTCTTCCCCTGACCACCAGCAGTCCTAATCCCCATCAGCCTGTTCAGCAACAATGGCAAGTTATAAATCCTACTGGGCAAGTAGTGTGGTCTATTTCACATACAGTCCCCTTATGGACTTGGTGGCCATCTCTCCACCCGGACATTTGTCAGCTTGCCATAGGCCTCTCTGACTGGGATCTCCCTGACATAGTGGACCCCACACAAATCCCACTAAAGCCCAAACCAACTTACCCCATGAATTATTGATGTCATCTCCCCAGCTCAGGTGTAAACTAGCCAGTCTTGTTTATTAAGTGTGCCCAGCTGATTTCTGAAATCGCAAACAGGCCCAAACCTGTGGAGGACCCAGTGACTTTTATTGTAGATCTTGGGGTTGTGAACACACGGGAGCTACATTGTGAAACCCAAACTCCCCAGACAGTATGATTCGGTAGGATGAAATGACATCTGGATTGATCCCAATAAATGTGCCGCTATCCAAGTGGTGTCAAAAACTTGCTGTGGAAAAAATAGTCTATGTTACCCCCTCAATATAACTTTCACTTCCAAAGGAAGGGGCTACCTCAGAACAACATGGCCTATGGGAAATACTTGGGGAATGCGATTCTATATTAATGGCCCTGGCTATGACTTTGGTCTCTGGTTCACCATTCGGCTTAAAAAGGAAGAAAATCCCACAGCAATAGGGCCCAATCCATTCAAGTCTGGAATTAAGCCTCCTAAACCTCCCATGCCTAGATCTACCAAAACCCCTCTACCATCTCATACTTCGCAGTTTCCGTCTTTGCCTACTTCCCCAGTCCAGAGTACAGCTGACTCCTCCCCCTGGGAACTAATTAAAGGAACCTTTATGGTACTGAACTCCACACAGTCAGAACTCCTTGCATTTCAGCCCAGGTATTTGACAGCTCTGTACATTATTGTGTAATGGTGGAGATACCCCCCAGGGTGCTCTATCATGATCCAGAATCCTTTGAAGGTCTACTAGGTGGACAAACAGCCCGATTTTGCCGGGAGCCAGTGTCCCTTACTCTAGCCATCCTATTGGGGCTAGGAGCTGCTGCAGGAGTGGGTACAGGAACAGCTGATATGATCCATGGGTCACAACAAATGGACTGATTAGAAACAGCAATAAATCAAGACTTGAAGACGTTAGAGACCTCCATCACAGTTTTGCAGGAATACTTAACCTCTCTCTCTAAAGTTGCTTTACAGAACAGGTGAGGATTAGACCTCCATTTAATAAGGGAGGGGGGCCTCTGTGCTGTACTGAGAGAAAAATGCTGTTTTTATGCTGACCATACTGGAGTTGTAAAATAATCCATGAGTAAATTGAGAAAATGCCTTGAAGAGCACCAGAGAGAAAGGGAGATTCAACAAGTGTGGTTTGAGTCATGGTTTACCTTGTCCCCCTGGTTAACTACACTCCTATCAGCCTTAGCTGGACCCCTGATCATGCTTATGGTGTTGATAACTGTGGGACCTTGTTTGCTTAACCTCATAGTTTCCTTTCTCCAGGCTCAGATTGGGCAGGTAAAACTCATGGTAATCAGACAGAAATACACTTCACTGGCAGAAATAGAATGTGAGACCCCACAAAAATTATGATTCATTACTTTTAAAATTAAAAGTAGGCAGAAAAAGGAGAAATGAAAGAATTAAAGAAATTAAAATTGAAACGTAAAGAACCAGGTTTTGTAAAGTTTACAAGCTGTGCTCAGAACCTGAAATTCCTGTGTCAGTGAAGACAATTCCCGGAACTGCCCATTAGATGTGTTGAAATCTTTCCTGACCACCTAGTTACTTAACAACCCCTTCCCAGAAACCGTGCATCTCAGCACGTATACATCTCAGGGCTTCAACCAATCAGTTTAAATGTATACCCCTTCTCAGGGCTGACCAATCACCCCCTGCCCGAACTGTTCCCGCCAATGAATGTGCTAATCATGTTTTAGAGTTGATATTTGATTTTCCCACAGTATATGATATTTGCTAAAGGAGGCTATGATGTATATAAAGTCCCTGCACTCTCTAAAGATTGTATATAATCTCTTCTCAAGTTGTTCTCGGGGCTCTTTGTTCTTTCCTCCTCTGAAGTGAGCTTTCAGACCCAGCATGCTGGACCCCCAATAAACCATTTGCTGTGGCATGAGACAATAGGTGCTTGGGTTTTCTCATGTCTCCAAATCACATAAAGAATCTATACCTGACAGTCAGTAAGCCTCAAATTGGAGAAGCAGTGCAGTATTAGCGGCAGGGCTATTTGATCACTCCTGATTCAAAGGAAGGGTGTTCAGGCCACCCAATGCCCTTCTGGACTTCAAATATTACCTAGATTTCTGTTTTCATACTTATATTTCACCAGTATATTCTTGTAAATATCGCAGGTTCCCAATACCATAATTCATCCTGCAGAATGATTCCTAAACCAAATCGAACCTGTTATTACCCTTAACCATGCAATATTTCCTCAATATAACTTAACAGAAGAACAAGGATATTGTTGGTCTTACAATACAGGAATGTAGGGGATCTTCCTCCTGCTGAGAACCTCAAAGTTCCGTGCAGAAATGATCCCTGAAGAAGATGTAGACACCTATGAAAGACCTGAGAGAGCAAAAGTCAACTTCCATGTAAAACAACCTGGTCAAAATGAAGGGATGTGTCTGAAAGCCTCTCTCTTCTTAATGTAGATTAAATCGACCAAACCAGGCCTGTGTGGAGAGCTGTTCCCGGGTGCCTATGGTTGATATACCATTCTATCTTGTGAAAGTGTCACAGGAAGTATGGGCAGCCTCCATCTCATGGGACCCTTGGAAGCAACTGTTAGGAAAAAGTGGTTGCCAACCCAGTGACCTCATTCAGTTCGTGAAGGAAGTGACCTATCACACTTCCTTGGTGATGGAACTCTCTGAACTCGGGATCCAGGAAGCCAGGCACCCAGAGCCAGTCCCAGTCCCAGTCCCAGTGGTCTCATTTGTTTGGATTTACCAAGGACAGAGTCAGTCTTTCTTAGTACCTACTGAAGTGAGAATGGCCAAATGCCAGGAGAGCTCTGAAGAGGGGCCTTTTCTGAGAAAGCAGGTAGTGGCTCAACCATGGCTCCTGACAACTTCACAGAGTTGGCAAAGAAGTCCAGGTCTGAGATAGGACAGGCCATTTTGGTGGAACATAGTATGGCCCACCAGTCAGAGGATACTCAGGATACTCACAGACATACTTGGGGAAGGAGATTCCGTTGTGGGTGTCTGTGTGAGTTTGTGGTTTTGTCTCATGTTCTGAGAATAGGTAGGAAAGGCGGTTTGTTTGTTTAGACTGGAATGTTTCTAGAAAGTCGTTTGACAACGTGAGTGTTTCTATGTCTGTGTATCCCACTGAATCCGTTTTTGTAGACATTTGAAAAGAGAATTCATCAATGGTTGTGTCCTGTCTAGTAGAAAGCTTCCCAGCATTCATCTTGCCAAATTAAAGAATAAAGAGCTGCTTGCCTTATGGATGGGCAACACCTATTATCTTCTTAAGTTCCTCTTTTCTTCTTGAATACTGGCCACTCTCCAGAATAGCCTCATGGTATTATTTCCAAGATATGTACCACCTCCAAGCTCTGTGACATGATCATGTACTGGATAGCTGAAGGGAATGAGAGCATCTCAGAAAACTCAGATATCAGTGCGACCAGTAAAGTCTCAGTGGAGAAATACTACTTTGGACTTTTGCTTACCTATTGTTCTGTTGTCCTGAATGTCAGGAACGTGTTTGCCTCAGGCCACCCCTGTGTGAAACCTGAAGAAATCAGTTTTCAAATGGAAAATGATGGGCGTCACCTGTGGCTCTTTGCTTAATTGCTTTGGAAATGGATGTGGCTGAATCAGCCTCTTTGCCCTCTGTGAGGCAGTGGCTTAGATTCTCAGCACCTGATGGATCTAAAGAAAGTTTCCAAGTGTGCATCCAAAACCAAAATGGCCAAAAGAGCAGTCATTGTGGATGAAGTCTCTCGCCTTCCTCTGTAAGCTTCCTGACCTCCATCAAGTGAGAATAGGGATCCGTTGGGTCAAACCAGTTCTTCAAAGCTCTGCAGAGGCTAGCCAATAGGTGCTTGGGTTTTGTCAGGACACCAATTCACATAAAGAATCTATACCAGTCAGTTGGCCTCAAACTGGAGAAGCAGAGCAGTATTAAAGAAGGGCTATTTGATCACTCTTGGTTCACAGGAATGGTGTCTAGTCCACTCTGACTTTAGGCAAATGAGGGGCAAGGGAGCTTATTTTGGACACTGTCTTGGGCTGCGCCCGTCATAGAAACCTCTAGCTAGAGGTTATTCAGAGTGTCTATGTTGAAGAAGATGAGGGCCATGTGGGAGTTTTTTGGTTTTAATTGTGGTCAATTGTTGGTGGTTAGAAGAGAATCCTGGATCCACCTGGGCTGGAATTCTGGTGCGATTCCCCTTAAAGACTGATTCCTGGAACTGACCTCAGAGAAGTATTGCCATTAATTGTGTTGGGATTTTAGGCGGCCATGCATGAGAGTCGCCATTGGAAACTGAGATCTAAGCCTGGGGTGGCTATTCACCAAGCACTGTCAATCTCAGCCAGGACATCACATGATTTTATTCTGAAAGACTTGGCAGCCATTGTTGAGAGTCAAAACACACATGGACCTCACATTGTAGACCTCAATGGGCCTGGCTTCATGTGGCCTTTTGGCCACTCTTTGGGAAGACTTGCCTCTGAAAATTCTCCAGAGTTTTCCTTGAAATGTGCTTCCTAAAAATTTAATGGTTCCTGAATGAATTGAAACCCACAGTTTCTCCAACTTCATCCTTGAAAAATGTCTAGATAAATACCATAAAATTTTTGAAATTTCCACGACCAGGTGGCACTGGAGAACCTTTGGATGTCCTGTTGCTGATCAAGAGTGTACCAGACAGTGCCTTCCTTGACTGGGTTTCATGAAAATGGTGTAGAACAGAGCTGCCAGTATGGTGGAGCCTGTTGAGTAGTGGGCCCAGAGCTGTGGTGTGCAGTTGTGTGATAAAATATCTGTGGTGGGGTCATGTGGATCTTACTTTGGCTTCCAAAGGCTTGTGACTGACATGGTGCAGCCAGCATACCTTTGTATATTAAGCCATCTTGTTAGATGGAGAGTTTTCAGGGCAATGTTCAGAATCAAGTTGCTATGGTCAAGGGGGCAAGCAATGTGGCGTAGAAGCCTGGTTGGTGCATTCTCCTGCAGACCCTTACACACCACACGTGACAGAACTCCCTCCAGCACTGTGTCCCAGTGGAACTCCTTGTATTTTGTGAAGCAAATACCAAACTCCCAGTGCAGCAACAAGAAACACAACAAAATTGGAGAATGACCAAATGGCTTCACAGTCTACACGGAAAGATTCTTAGACCCCAGTGGCCACAGTAAACCCACAAAGAGAGAATTCAGCACTGCTACCTCATGTTCATTGGAAAATAAGAAACCATGTCCTCCATGTAACAGATGCATACACAGCTTTGATGGTCTCACTAAAAAGGAAGCTAAAGCTCCTGAAAACAACATATATTTCAAGTGTACAACCTCAAAGACAGTTTCCCAGATGTCTTGAGGCCTGCACACTTCCATGTTTGTGGAGTTTTTACAGTCTCCATTACTTTTGGAAACTCCTCTACCACCTCCAGTGTTGTGAACTCCAGAGCATTTTCCATTCCAGATATTTATTCCTAGATTTTCTAACTCTTCTCCTCTAATTGTATCTTACTTGGGGCTAAGGTAATGTCAAGGCATTGTTCTGGATGAGAGTGGGAAGATTTTTTTGTAGCACATATTTGCATACACATTGGATTCATTTTCCAATTATTCATTCAAAATACTGAATCCCTCATAGTAACCCACTCCCTACTAGACTCTGACTACAAATCCTATTATGATGGATAAAAATAGACCAAACCAAATTGAAATACAAGTAGTTCAGAGGATGCAAGGTTAACATTTGGACGTTCCTTTTGCATTATATATGGTAGGAGTTTTAAATCTAGTCATTTTTTTGTTGAAACACTTCTCCATGTGTTTTTAAAGTTAACAAATATGTGAATTCATGTCTCCATTTCTCTGTAGCCTATTCAGCACATATATTTTTATATGCACATATAGAATCCTACCTGGTACCACACGTACATTCTTGTGAGGTGGCTCACTTGGCAGATACAAATTGTGAGAAGAGATCACTCCTGTTAAACACTGTTGAAACGGAAAATTCAACCTATGAGTGAGTATCCTAGCTGAACAACATTATACATAAATTCATGTTCAGTAAAATGAATATTTTTAGATCTGTGGATGATATATATTTCATGGTGAATTTCATTTGGCTTGTATATTAATACTTTTTAATTTCTGTGTGTGTATTTTAATATATATATATATATATATATATATATATATATATATATATATATACTCTCCAGAGTTTTCAAAATATGAAATAAATGTATCTTATTATGTACTCCCTAAATTCATTAATATTTAAGTGCGTATTTATAATCAACTTTTCATAAGATTATTCTAAGACATATTCATCCTCCTGAAATACGTATTTGTTTCCTAGTACTGAAAACTAAGTTAAGTGAATTGTGCATACATATCCTAATATTTTTACACTAATTGACCCAGGTTAATATAAATGCAAGTAGATTTCTATAGGACATGATGTGTATTTTGACGTTCATTTTTTTTCAACACTTGTACATTACTATTTCCTCAGTTTATGCACATCATAAGATATATATTTCATCCACAAGTTCACAAATTTAAAGGCTTTTGTTTCACTTTCAATCACTTCCTGCTTCAGAACACATGTATTCCTCCAGGTTACATGACTGGTCTTTTCATGAGACTTCTTTCCAAACACATTATTTTCGATTTCCACAATTACTTTTGAAGCAAAACTCACACATTCTTCATGATAAACCATAACCCTAATATTACCATTAGATGTATAACTGGTTTGAATGAATGGATATATATCAATATAAGGTTTCCTGTATATTTTCAGATATCAATTTGAACCATTATTTAAGTTGGAACCAGTTATATTATTTATTCACAGTATGGTCTATTCATGCATTATTTCTATATTCATAGACACAGTGTAGACCTATTTGTATTCAAAATACTAATTTACACGTCTTCAAAATACTGTTCCTAGAAATGGTGAAAGAAATACTCATGTCACCTGATCTACATATACATTTTATCACAGTAATATTCTGGAAACAAAAAGCAAATGTCACACTTATGATTGTACTAAAGCCTAAATGGAAATTGAACATGGATTACTAAAATCATCCATGTCCAGTTTGCCTATTGCTCTCAAATGTGGATCCTATTGGTGACTACATATTTGTTTCTTCCTAAGATTATATATTCAACCTCAAACCTGTTGAAAATGTCTAATCCTATTACTCACCTTATACTTTGCCTGATTTCCTAATGTCTCTATTGATATATATTTTCCCCAGTTCATCATTGTGACTGCCTCTTAACATGTGCTGACATTTACATTCACTCTCTCCATGAAACCCTATTGCTAAAGACCATTTTGTCCAAATCCTATACTCACTCATCTTTCTAAAACTACCGTCTATCTTTCTAATCCTACCGACTATCCCTTTTTGACTGCATGTTCTCTTCGACATTCAATCATCCAAGGTACAATATCCTATACCATTGTATATTGATTTATCTGAGACATCTGTGCAGAAATTAATTCAAACCTAAGTATCCCAATCAAGGGCCCAATGCCCTTCTGGGCATCAAATCTCACCTAGATTTCTGTTTTCATACCTATATTTCAACTGTATATTTTGTAAATATCACATGTTCCCATAACCATTATTCATCCTGCAGAATTATTCCTAACCCAATTGAACATGTTGTTAACCCTAACCATACACTGTTCCCTCAATCTAACTTTACAGAAGATCAGGGAGAGAGTTGGTCTTCCAATACTGGATTGTAGGGTATCTTCCACCTGATGAGAACCTCAAAGGTCCATGCAGAAATGATACATGGAGAAGAAGGCAGCTATGAAGGACCTGAGAGAGCAAAAGTCATTTTCAATGTTAAACAACCGGGTCAGGATGAAGAGATGTATCTGAATCAGCCTTTCTCTTCTTAATATAGAGAAGATGGACCAAACCAGGCCTGTGAGAAGAGCTGTTCCCGGGTGCCTATTGTTGATATACCATTCTAACTTGTGAAACTGTCACAGAAAGTAGGGGCAGTCTCCATCTCCTGGGACCCTTAGAAGCAAATATCAGTACACACTTCCTTGGTGATGGAACACTCTGAACTTGGGATCCAGGAAGCCAGACACCCAGAGTAAGTCCCAGTCCCAGTCCCAGTGGTCTCAATTGTTTGGATTTACCAAGGACAGAGTCAGTCTTTGTTGGTACCTACTGAAGTGATAATGGCCAAATGTCAGGAGACCTCTGAATAGGAGCCTTTTCTGAGAAAGCAGGTAGTGGCTCAACCATGGCTCCTGACAACTTCACAGAGTTGGCGAAGGAGACCAGATCTGAGACAGAACAGGCCATTTTGGGGGAACATAGTATGGACCACCAGTCAGAGGACACTCAATATATTCACCAACATACTTGGGGGAAGGAGGTGCCGTTGTGGGTGTTGGTGTGAGTTTGTGGTTTTGTCTCTTTTCTGAGAATAGGTAGGAAAGACTGTTTGTTTGTTTGGACTGGAATGTTTCTAGAAAGTCGTTTGACAACGCGAGTGTTTCTATGTCTGTGCATTCCACTGTATCTGTGGTTGTAGACATTTGAAAAGCGAATGCATCAATGCTTGTGTCCTGTCTAGTAGAAAGCTTCCCAACATTCATACTGCACAATTTAAGAATGGAGAGAGGCTTGCCTTATGGATGGGCAACACCTACTATCTTCCTAAGTTCTTGTTTTCTTCCTGAATACTGGCCGCTCTCCAGAATAGCCTCATGGTTTGGTTTCCAAGATATGTACCACCTCCAAGCTCTGTGACATGGCCATGTACTGGATAGCTGAAGAGAATAGAAGCATCTCAGAAAACTC
Organism: Callospermophilus lateralis; assembly: GCF_048772815.1. Classification (NCBI taxonomy): domain Eukaryota; kingdom Metazoa; phylum Chordata; class Mammalia; order Rodentia; family Sciuridae; genus Callospermophilus; species Callospermophilus lateralis. The sequence continues at coordinate 499,419 of NW_027514396.1, read as the reverse complement.
ACATATCAGTGTGACCATTAAAGTCTCAGTGGAAAAACACTGCACTGGGCCTTTTGCTTACCTATTGTTCTGTTTTCCTAAATGTCAGGAAGATCTTTGCCTCAGGAAACCCCGTTGTGAAGCCAGAAAAAAAGAGTTTTCAAATGGAAATGAATGGGCATCACCTGTGGCTCTTTGCTTAATTGCTTTGGAAAGAGATGTGGCTGAATCATCCTCTTTGCCCTGTGTGAGGCAGCGGCTTAGATTCTCAGCACCTGATGGATCTAAAGAAAGTTTCCAAGTGTGCATGCAAAACGAAAATGGCCAAAAGAGCAGCCATTGTGGATGAAGTCTCTCGCCTTCCTCTGTAAGCTTCCTGACCTCCATCACGTGAGAATAGGGATCCTTTGTGTCAAATCAGTTCTTCAAAGCCCTACAGAGGCTAGCACATAAGGGCTTGTGTTTTCTCATGACACCAATTCACATAAAGAATATATACCAGACAGTCAGTAGGCCTCAAATTAGAGAAGCAGAGCAGTATTAAGAGCAGGACTATTTGATCACTATTGGTTCACAGGAAGGGAGTCCAGGCCACCCTGACTTTAGGCAAATGAGGGGCAAGGGAGTTCATTTGGAAAACTGTCTTGGGCTGTGCCCCTCATGGAAACCTCCAGCCAGAGGTTATGAAGAGTGTCTATGTGGAAGAAGATGAGGGCCATTTGGGAGTGTTTTGGTTTTAATTGTGGTCATTTGTTTGGTGGTTGGAAGAGATGCCTAGGTCCACCTGGGCTTGAACTCTGGTGTGATTCCCCTTACAGATTGAGTTCAGGAACTGACCTCAGAGAAGTATTGCCATGAATTGTGTTGGGATTTTAGGAGACCACGCATGAGAGTTGCCTTTGGAAACTGAGATCAATGCCCAGGGTGGCTTTCCACAGAGCATTGTCAATCTCTGCCAGGGCATCACATTATTTTATACTGAAAGACTTGGCAGCCATCGTTGACAGTCAAAACACACATGGGCCTCACATTGTAGACCTCAATGGGCCTGGCTTCATGTGTCTTTTTGGCCACTCTTTGGGAAGCCTTGCCTCTGAGAATTCTCCAGAATTTCCTTGAAATGTGCTTCCTCAAACATTAATGGTTCCTGAATGAATTGAAACCCACAATTTCTCCAACTTCATCCTTGAAAAATGGCTAGATAAATACCATGAAATTTTTGAAATTTTCATGACCAGGTGGCACTGGAGAACCTTTCAATGTCCTCTTGCTGATGAAGTGTGTACCAGACAGTGTCTTGATTGACTAGGTTTCATGAAAATGATGTAGAACAGAGATACCAGTATGTTGGAGCCTGCTGAGTAGTGGGCCCAGAGCTGTGGTGTGCAGGTGTGTGATAAAACATCTGTGGTCGGGCCATGTGTATCTGCCATTGACTTCCAAATGGCTTGTGGCTGACATTGTGCAGCCAGGAATCACTTATATGTCTGATAACTCTCCATATAAGGCATCTTGTTATATGGAGATGTTTCAGGACAATGTTCAGAATCAGGTGCAATGGTCAAGGGGACAAGCTATGTGGGATAGAAGCCTGGTTGATGCATTCTCCTGCAGACCCTGACCCATCTCATGTGAAAGAACTCCCTCCAGCACTGTGTCCCAGCTGAATTCCTTGTATTTTGTGAAGCAAATAACAAATTCCCAGTGCAGCAGCAAGAAACACCACGAAAAGTGGAGGATGACCAAATTGCTTCACAGTCCACACGGGGAGTCACTTAGCCTTCAGTGGCGACAGTTTACCTACAAAGAGTGAATTCAGCACTGCTGCCTCATGTCCTTTGAAAAACAAGAAACCATGCCCTCCAGGTCACATAGATGCAGATCCAGCTTTGATGGTCTCATTAGAAAGAAAGCTAAAGCTCCTGACAACAACATATATGTCAAGTGCCCATCGTCAGAGGCAGTTTCTAAGGAAGTCTTCAGGCTGGCAGAGCTCCTTGTTTGATAGCATTTACCTATTAGACCAGGATGCAAGAAAAGACCACTGACTCCAATTAAAATCAAGTTAAAGCAAGCTTATATTTTCCACTGCCCAGGTGGCCTCTCCCTCCCAAAACAGTGGGAACAAGACAGCCACCCAAATTTCCTACAGCCCAGGTTTATAACCCAGAATTTTACACTACAGGGGGGTTAAAATATCAGAACTTTGACAAGCATCAAACTAATCGTAGTCTATATATATATATATATATATATATATATATATATATATATATATATATTTGCTGGCCCCAACATCAGAATTTATGAAGACCATTAGAGCCCCAGAGAGGGTCATTGTCTGGCCAGGGAAGGCCAGTATTTATGAGGTGTCAATAAAGTTTCATAGAGGGCTGTTCCTGGTCAAAGAGCCAGGCATGGGTGAGTTCAAGGCCACGGGCAGGCATTGCAAGCAGGTTCAGAATTTGGTGTAATTTATAGTCAAGCCAAAATTTTCTTTTCATGGCTTTGTGGCAAGATGGATCCCAATTTTAATAAAAGATCAGGTTGGGTCTATCATTCCCCCCTTTTCTAATGTGTCCCTTTCAAATCTTTGATAGGGTAGGGGAAGAGCACTGAGGGAATTTTAATACCTCACGTAACAGTCTCCATATTTTTTGAACTCACACAAAACCAGTCTCCCTGATTTTACCTGACTTAATTAATTACTTAAAATGAAAGTCTATTTATTTTTGGCTCCATTGTTGTAAGAAGAGTGGCGTCACTCATTTTGGCTTCTTCTGAGCTGAGAGAGGGTGACATGAGGGGGCACAGCATGAGGGACATGAGTTGCCTTTTAGAAGTCAGTTCGGTTTGAAGTCTGGTTGTGGTAGAACAGTTTGTAAAGTCATCTGGGGATGGGTTCTTCTATGAGAGAAACAAAAACCATGAGTACTGAATAAATGTTGCAGCTGCTGAAACAAGTCACTGTATAGATGTCCCCTCATCTGTCTTCAATATCCCCAGTTATCAGGACTTTCAACTTAATATTTAACTTTTAGTGTCACAGTTGTCCCACCCCATAAGATACAGTTTAATAATTTAATGTCATCTGATCTTGCAAATTCCTTTTACTAGTATGACCTCTGTGTGTAATAGAGAAACCTTTAATTCTGTTAGTCAGGGCTGGATAATCATACTAGCAAACACCAAGCCTACCTGTGTAGGTTAGGAATATCTGTAGGCCTTAAACAAAAAACTTCTGCCTCTGGTAGCTCCTCTTGATAGTCTCTTTTTATTCTCATCAGGCATTCCTCTCTGAGAATCTTTCTTTGTAGCCTCCAGTCTTACTTATTTTGGGAGGCTACCATAAAGTGTATACGTTAAAATATTATTATAACTATTATTATTTAAAATGCCCAGGAATGGCTGTATTTTGGGTTTATCTGTCTTTGCTAAGAGTTTAAGATGAAGCAGTAAAACTGACTTTTGTTTCTATCTATTGTTAACAGTCAGCTGAGATTTTATGGGAGTCATTTCTGGGGAAACTTGAGAGCAGCTTCTCAGTTCTGCTAGTGACATTTGCGCTAGGTGATTCCAGGTCTTGCTTGACCATGTGGCTTCTCTCAGAAGCATCAGGAATATCTCCCTTCTCTGATGACTCTCTTCTTCGTAGAAAATGCACTGATTGGCTTTCTGTTCTCCAGTGGCCTCATTAATCTTCCTGATCAGGTGTTTATGTGGCTGAGAGTTGCAAAGTTCTTTAGAGAAGTCTCCTGTTCCCTGGATACAAACTGACTCAGAGGTCAAGAGCCAAAATTTGTTTTATTGTCCCTTTTCATTTAAATTAAATTTTAAATCCTAATCTTAAACATCCAGCAAATAAATTTTAACAGCCTTATATTAAGAGTACTGTGCTTTAATGTCTATAATTTAAAATTATTTATCTTTTTATTATTTGGGATCTGTATTTTTCTGTCTTGTAGGTGATGCCTTATTATCTTAAATTAACCAATGTTGTGTTCAAAAGCAACTCTTTTGTAAAACACTAACAGGGAATCTTTAGTTAACTTATAAGGAAATTACAAAATAAAATTAACAAGAGTAAAAATACTTAGTTCGTGTAATAGCTACCTTGAATTTTTGGCTGAGTTATAAATTATATCCCCTTTTTGAGATCCTAGTAATCTTGACAGAAAAAAAAAAAAAACTTCTGAACGTAACTTTAAATTAAATAACATCTGACCTACTGCTTTCGTCGTTATTCTCACATGTTGTAAGATGAGACACAGAGCCTTATCTCAGGTAAGGCAGGGCTCTATATAAATCTTAAGTCTTTTAGTTCTAAAGCTGATCTTTTTTTTTAAATATCATCTTACACAGTTTACATAAATTGTTTGAGGTCACATGAACATTAGCTAACACCATATGATATCACATTTAAAACATGAATTAAAGAAAGGCTGAAAGTTTTTAACCTTTACATAGATTAGGAGCTCATTAACTTAAAAATATATTTAAATTTTTCCCCAATGTAAAAAGTAACTTAAAACTTTACATATCTTATTGATAACAAGTAAATAAATCCCCAATATATATATATATATATTTTTTTACCATACAACTTCAGAACACCAGCTTGATGTAATGCTCTTTTAAAGTTTCTACCTTACAAACTTGTATACCTGGAAGATATGAGCACATTAATAGCATCACAATGACATTGATGTTTTTACATTAACCAAATTTAGCTTTTAAAGAAATTCCAGTACAGTGCTCTAAAATAACAGTTCTTATTTAATCAGTTGTTTAATTTTTATGGTTGCTTGCTCTAGAAAAATAAAAATAAACACAATGTTATGGGTAAACTTTTGTTTTCAGAAATTTGTGTCGCTTTATCACATGACTGATTTTTACAATCTTATACAAACTTTAGAACAAACTTATACAGACCTTACTAAATCAATCAGATATCTAACAAAAGTACTCATGAATGAGTAATCCCATATCAAATTTACTTCACTTATTTATCAAAATATTAGAGAAATGTATTGAACAGTGTAAACCATTTTTTTGTTAAAGGAAAAGTCCTAGAACCAAGGCATATTAGACATTTTAGAGACATTAATATTTTATTAGATTTTTGAGCAGCTAGAAAAACTTGTAAGCTTAAATTTAAAGACATTTATTGTTATTTGTTTATCCAAATTTAAAGTGAACCATTTAACTCACGTGAATTAAAGATCTTCGAATCCACTTTTTAAAATTTGTTTTTATGAGTGCTTTTTTTTAATGATCGCTCCTTATATATGTTAATTTGTATATCATATATATGATATACGAACATATGGATATATGGACATACAACACATAACAAAAGTGTGCACAAATAATAATAGTAAGGCCTTGTAGCTTTTCACAGGTGAAATCTCCATTGTAATGTTTCAGAACTCCACTGTTGGTCAAAGATAGAACTGATGAGAAAAATATTAACCTAGTTCTCTAGGATCAAAATAATGAGCTCAAAAAAAATACAGAATCTAAGGAAAAAAATGAGAGTCCTAGAAAAAATGACTGGCCAGTAATTAGTAAATACCATACGATTTACCTTTTTTTTTCCCACTTAGACATCAGATCAGTCTCCTACTGAGCTTGTAGGCTTCTTTCATTTACATTTCAACATAAGTCCTGGCTGAGTTCTGGAAGGAGCTGGACAAAACTGCTATTCTGAGCGGACACCTCAGGCCTAAGGCACTTTAACCATAATTTTCAGGTGAGGATGTTGAAAATTATGATACAATTTTAAGATACAATTCAAAATTTTATACCTTAACATCTTGTTTTGTCAACAGATACCATACTATGATTTACTATCCTTGTCCAAATTAATGCACTGACACACTGTGACATTTACCCAGGCTACCCAATTAAAAATTGGTGAAAAAAAAGACTAAATGATTGGGAAGTTACTTGCCAACTTGGAAGTAGAATTCTTTAGTTTTCCATTTTAAGTATTTAAGTTCTCTGGCATGAATTATCTGAAATCATAAACTAAAAAATTACCTAAACCCGACTTTTAACTGCAAGATTGAGCAATGCTACAAAAACCCATCCAGATACCATATTGTTACAATAAAACATCATCATTTAGACACACATTCAGCTAAGATCATTCCCAAGAAACAATTTATAATATCAACACATTATTGCACATGTCTTAAATGGCCAGAAACAAAGACAAAAGACAGACAGAAAGGAGCTCCAGACTATGGCTGACAGGACAGAAGCCTTTAAAACAGCAGATAAGAGAAAAATCTCCTACACCAGTGGCATGATAGATGTCCCCACAAGGGCATCAGATGTTTTCACAGAGGGGCAACCTGAAATGTAATATCAAAGGTCTCCATGGTGACTTTACTGCATTTAGTGTCTCCTTTTTCTTTTTCTCTTTTTTAAGAAAACAGAGGTGGCATAATACTTACAGTGTAGTGAAGGAAGGAGGGAATTTACTGAAGCAACAGGACTTCGGCAGCTGCTTGGAGTCCCTCAGTCCCGTCTTTTACTTAAACAGGATTAGCTCCTCTGGTTTGGTTCCACCCCAAGCACGCTGAATCTCCTAACATTTCAGTAGTCAGCTCTCAAAAATTCCGGGGTCGGGGGGGTATCAAAATTTGTAACTTAAATTTCGGTTCTGGACCTTGAAGCCAATTAATACCAATTTAATATAAGGACAGGGTTTGAGAAAAAGTAAAAGGGAGGTTTACTGCTTTGCTAACAAAGGATAAAAACAGGGGACTCTGTCCAAAGTTGTGACTCTCTTGATCTGGAGGGACAAGGGGTTTTAAAGGAGCTTCACTTGTTAACCTAGGAGATACTCAGTTATTAGGTCTCCAGCAGGCATTGCCCTCTGCAGTGGGTGTGCTCCAGACAGCCAGCTAGGGGCTTCTCTCATCCTGCTTAACAAAGGGGGGTATAGTGCATCCCATTTCTTTAAAACACAGTCCAAAGGGGTGACAGGCTTACATGCTTTATTACCCATTTTCACGTCCAATATCCTTAAGTTTTTACCACAGAAATCACACAACAAAACGCACAAAAACAAACAAATAAAAAACATTTAGAACACAGAACAAAACACACACAAAAAAACAGAAACTCGGCGAATAAACAGAAAACCAGAGGAGCAATGCAGCGTCTTGCTAAAGCTCCGGGGTAGGAGCTCCTGCGTGCCAGTCGGCACCTCTCTACACTTTCAGAGGTATTCCCTACAGAAAAGAACAGAGGAAAGAAGGATTCCTATTACTGTCCCGGACAGGAGTATATGTGAGCCTTCCCAGGCCACCTCTCTGTCATCAGAAGAGAACTCCCTTAACCGGATATCAGATGTTATAAAGGCGCCTCTTACCTATGAAGGCCTCCTCCACCAGGTGCTTGATAATAGTTTTAGTGCGATGGTTCACTGCAGTGATCCACGGACTGAAGGCTCATTCCAAGGCCTTGGAACTTGGCTCTCCAGCCTGGAGTCCTGGAGGATAGGCCAGCTTCAGAATTTCCAGCAGTATGGCTTTGTGATCTGGTCGGGTCATGTTGCTGGGGAACTCCAAAATGTTAGTCCAGGACACAAGAAAAGACCACTGACTCCAATTAAAATCAAATTAAGGCAAGCTTAATATTTCAAGCAGCCGGGCTGCCTCTCCCTCTCAAAATGGCGGGAACAAGACAGCAACCCCACCTTTCCTACAGCCCAGCTTTATAGCCCAGAAAGTTACACAAAAGGGGGGTTACAGAAAACAGAACTTTGACAAGCATCACACTAATTGTAGTTTACATTTGTTTTTTCTGGCCCCAGCATCAGAAATTATGAGGACCATTAGAGCCTCAGAGAGGGTCATTGTCTGGCCAGGGAAGGCCAATATTTATGAGGTGTCATTAAAGTTTCAGAGAGGGCCGTTTTCTGGTCAGAGAGCCAGGCATGGGTGAGTTCAAAACATGGTCAGGCATTCTAAGCAGGTTCAGAATTTGCAGTAATTTATAGTAAAGCAAAAATTATCTTTTCATGGCTTTGTGGCAAGATGGCTCACAATTTTAATGAAAGATCATGTTGGGTGATCAACCCTGTCCCCTACTTTTGGAAAATCCTCTACCACCTCCAAGGTTGTGAACTCCTGAGCATTTTCCATTCCAGATATGTATTCACAGAATTTCTAACTCTTCTTCTCTAATTGCGTCTTACTTGGGGCGAAGTTAATGTCAAGCCATTGTTCTGGATGAGAGTGGGAAGAATATTGTGCAGCACATAATTGCATACACATTGGATTCACTTTCCAATTTTCCAATTGAAATACTGAATTCCTGACAATAACCCATACCCTTCTAGACGCTAACTACAAATACTAATATGATGGAGAAAAATAACCCAAACGGAATTGAAATACAAGCAGTTCAGAGGAGGCATGGTGTATATTGGACTTGCCTTTTGCAAGATAAAAGGTAGGTGTTATAAATCTAGTCATTTTTTAATTGAAATAGTTTTATATGTGTATTAAAGTTAACAAATATGTGAATTCCTATCTCCCTTTCGCTGTAACCTATTCAGCACATTAATTTTTATATACACATATAGAATCCTACCTGATATCACACGTACATTTTTGTGAGGTGCCTGACATTGCAGATACAAATTGTGAGAAGAGATTACTCCACCTAAATGCTGTTGGAACTGAAAATTCAAGCTAATGGTGAGCTTCCTAGTTGAATAACATTATACATAAATCCATGTTCAGTAAAATGAATATTTTTGGATCTGTGGATGATATATATTTCATGGTGAAATTCGATTGGCATATATAAATCTACTTTTGAATGTCTTTGTTTGTGTGTGTGTTTGTGTGTGTGTGTGTGTGTATATATATATATATATATATATATATATATATATATAAAATAAATCTCCAGATTTTTCAAAATATGAAATATATGTGTCTTATATACACTCCCTAAATTCATTCATGTTCATGTATGTGGATTAATAATCAACTTTTCACAAGATTATTCTCAGAAATATTCATCCACCTGAAATACATATTTGTTTCCTAGTACTGAAAACTAACTTCAGTGAAAGGTGCAAACAAATCCTAGTATTTCTACATTAACTGACCTAGTTTAACATCAATGCTAGTAGATTCCTATGGGACATGATGTGTATTTTGACATTAATTATTATTCAACACTGGTACATTACTATTTCTTCAGTTTATGCACATCATAGGATATATATTTCATTCACTACTTAGCAAATTTATAGGCATTTGTTTCACTTTCAATCACTTCTTGCTCCAGAACACATGTATTTCCCTATGTTTCTTGACTGGTCTTTTCATGAGACTTTTTTCAAATATATTATTTTCAATTTCCATGATCAATTTTTAAGCAAAACTCACACATCCTTCATGATAAAACATAACCCTAAGATGACCATTAGATATATAATTGGTTGGAATGATTGATTGTGGATCTTTATAACATTTCTTATATATTTGCAGATATCCATTCAATCCATTATTTAAAGTGGATCCAGTTATATTATTTATTCCCAGTATGGTCTATTCATGCGTTATTGCTATATTCATAGACAGAGGGTATACCTATTTGTACCCCAATACAAATTTATATGTCTTCAAAATATTGCTCCTGGAAATGGTGGAAGAAATACTCATGTCACGTGATATACATATACATTTTATCACAGAAATATTCTGGACACAAAAAGCAAAGGTCACACTTTCAATTGTACCAATGCCTAAATGGAAAGTGAGCATGGATTACTAAAAACATCTATGTCCAGGTTGCCTAATGCTCTCAAATGTCAATCCTATTGGTGACTACATATTTGATTCTTCCTAAGATTATATATTCAACCTCAAGCCTGTTGAAAATGTCTAATCCTATCACTCACTTTGTACTTTGCTTGATTTCCTAATGTCTTTATTGATATCTGCTTTCCCTCATATTTTCCCCAGTTCATCATTGTGACTGACTCTTCACATGTGCTGACATTAACACTCACTCTCTAACCGAAACCCTATTGCTAAAGAACTTTTTGTCCAAATCCAATACTCACTCTTCATTCTAAACCTAACTACTACCTTCCTCATCGTACTGAATATCGCTTTTTGACTGGATGTTCTCTTCACCATTCAATCATCCAAGGTACAAGGTCCTATGCCATTGTATATTGATTTATCTGAGACAACTGTGCAGCACATAACTCAAAGCTAAGTATACCACTTAAGGGTCCAATTCCCTTCTGGGCTTCAAATCTTTCCTAATTTTCTGCTTTCATACTTATATTTCACCTATATACTCTTGTAAATATCGAAGGTTGCCAATACCATTATTCATCTCGCAAAATGATTCCTAACCCAAATCAAACATGTTATTAACCCTAAACATACACTGTTCCATCAATATAACTAACAGAAGAGCAGGGACAGAGTTTGTCTTACAATATAGGAATGTAGGTGATCTTCCACCTTCTGAGAACCTCAAAGATCCATGCAGAAATGATCCTTGGAGAAGATTTATGCAGCTATGTTGGACCTGAGAGAGCAATAGAAATCTTCCATGGGAAACAACCTGGTCAGGATGAATTGATGGGTCTAAGTCAGCCTCTCTTTTCTTATTGTAAAGAAGTTGGAAGAAACCAGGCCTGTGTGGAGAGCTGTACCTGGGTGCCTAAGGTTGATATTCTATTCTAACTTCTGAATGTGTCAGAGGATGTTGGGGCAGCCTCCATCTCATGGGACCCTTGGAAGCAACTGTTAGGACAAAGTTGTTTTCAAGGCAGTGACCTCATTCAGTTCCTGAAGGAAGTGACCTCTCCTCACTTCCTTGGTGATTGAATTCTCTGAACTTGGGATCCAGGAAGACAGGCACCCAGAGCCAGTCCCAGTCCTAGTCCCATTGGGCTAACTTGTTTGCTTTTTCCAAGGACAGAGTCAGTCTTTCTTGGTACCTACTGATGTGAGGATGGCCAATTGCCAGCAGAGCTCTGAAGAGGCACCTTCCCTGAGAAAGCAGGTAGTGGCTCACCGCTGTCTCCTGACAACTCACATAGTTGGCCAAGGAGACCAGATCTGAGAGAGGACAGGCCATTTCGGGGGAACATAATATGGCCCACCAGTCAGAAGACACTCTGGATAGTCACAGACCTACTTGGGGGAAGGAGGTGGCTTTGCCGTTGTTGATGTGAGTTTGTGTTTTTTTTCTCATGTTCTGAGAATAGGTAGGAAAGGCGTTTTTTTCTGGTGTGGAGTGGACTGTTTCTAGTAAGTCCTTTGACATTGTGAGGGTTTCTATGTCTGTGTATCCCACTGTATCCGTGGTTGTAGACATTAGAAAAGAGAATGCATCAATGGATTTGTTTTCTCTAGTAGAAAGCTTCCCCACATTAATACTGCCCAATAGATTAATGGACTTCACTTTGCCTTATGGATGGGCAACACCTACTGTCTTCTTAAGTTACTGTTTTCTTCGTGAATTCTGGCCACTCTACAGAATACGCTCATGGTTTTGTGTCCCAGATATGTAACACCACAAGGCTCTGTGACATGGCCATGTACTGGATAGCTGAAGAGATTGAGAGCATCTCAGAAAACTCAGATATCAGTGTGACCAGTAAAGTCTCAGTGAAGAAACCCTTCTTGGGCCATTTGCTTACTTGTGTTTCAATTACCCTGAATTTCAGGAAGGTCTTTGCCTCATGCCAACCCTTTGTGAAGCCTGAAGAAAACTGTTTTCATATGGAAATGAATGGGCTTCACCTGTGGCTCTTTGCTTAATTGCTTTGGAATGGGATGTGTCTGAATCAGTCTCTGGTCCTTGTGTGAGGCTGTGACTTAGATTCTCAGCACCCAATGGATCTAAAGAAAAATCCCATGTGCTTCCCAAACCGAAATGGCCAAAAGAGAAGTCATTGTGGATGAATTTTTTTGCCTTCTTGTTTTAGGTTCCTGACCTCCATTAAGTGAGAATAGGGATTCTTTGGATTAAATGAGTTCTTCAAATCCCTGCAGAGGCTTGCCCATATGTGCTTGGGTTTTCTCATGACTCCAAATCACATAAAGAATCTATACCTCACAGCCAGTAGGCCTCAAATTGGAGAAGCGGAACACTTTAACAGCAGGAATATTTGATCACTCCAGGTTCACAGGAGGAGTGTCCAGGCCACCATGATTTTAGGCAAATGAGGGGCAAGTGAGCTTATTTTTTACACTTTCTTAGGCTGTGCCCCTCATAGAAATCTCCAGCCAGAGGTTATGATGAGTGTCTATATGGAAGAAGATGAGGGCCCTGTGGGAGTGTTTTGATTTTAATTGTGGTCATTTTTGTGGTGGTTGGAAGGAATGACTGGTTCCACCTGGGCTTGAACTCTGGCGTGATTCCCCTTAGAGACTGAGTTCTGGAACTGAACTCAGAGAAGTATTGCCATGAATTGTGTTGGGATTTTAGAAGGCCATGCATGAGACTCACCCATGGAAACTGAGATCTAGGCCCAGGGTGTCTTTCCACAAAACAATGGGAACCTCAGCCAGGATATCACATGATTTTATTCTGAAAGATTGGCAGGTATAGTTGAGAGTCAAAACACACATGGACCTCACATTGTAGGCCTCAATTTGCCTGGCTTCATGTGACCTTTTGGCAACTCTTTGAGAAGCCTTGCCTGTGAGTGTTCTCCAGAGCTTTCATTGAAATGAGCTTTCTCAACACTTAATGGTTCCTGAATGATTTGAAACCCACAGTGCCTCCAACTTAATCTTTGAAAAATGGCTAGATAAATACCATGAAATTTTTGAAATTTCCATGACCAGGTGGCACTGGAGAATCTTTGGAAGTCCTGTGGTTGATCATGTGTATACCAGAGAATGCCTTGTTTTACTGGGTTTTATGAAAATGGTGTAGAACAGAGATGCCAGTAATTTGTATCCTGCTGATTAGTGGGCCTAGAGCAGTGGTGGGCAGGTGTGTGATAAAACACCATGGTGGGGCCATGTGGATCGGCCATGGGCTTCCAAATGGATTATGACTGACATAGTGCAGAAATCAGACACTTATATGTAAAGGCATTTTTTATATGGAGAGGTTCAGGGCAATGTTCAGAATCAGTTTACTATGGTTATTGGGGCAAGCTGTGTGGGATAGAAGCCTGGTTGGTGCATTCTCCTGCAGACCCTGACCCACCACACGTGACAGAACTCCCTTCAGCACTGTATCCTAGTAGAACTCCTTGTATTTGGTGAAGCAAATACCAAATTCCCAGTGCAGCAGCAAGAAACACCACGAAAAGTGGAGGATGACCAAATGTCTTCACAGTCCACACGAGGAGACACTTAGCCTCCAGTGGCCACAGTTTACATACAAAGAGAGAATTCAGCACTGCTGCCTCATGGTCATTGGAATATAAGAAACCATGTCTTCCAGGTCACATAGATGCAGACCCATTTTGATGGTCTCACTACAAAGGAAGTTAAAGCTCATGACAACAACATATATTTCAAGTGCCCAACCTCAGAGGCAGTTTTCCAAGAAGTCTTAGGCCAGCAGAGCTCCATGTTTGTGGAGTGTTTACACTGTTCTTTACTTTTGGAAACTCCTCTACCACCACCAAGGTTGTGAACTCCCGAGCATATTCCATTCCAGATATGTATTCACAGATTTTCACACTTTTCTACTCTAATTGTGTCTTACTTGGGCCAAGGTAATATCAAGGCATTGTTCTGAATGTGAGTGGGAAGATTTTTGTGTAGCACATATTTACATACACATTCGATTCATTTTTCAATTTTCTATTTGAAATACTGAAGCCCTGAAACTAACACATACCCTACTATACTCTGACTAATAATTCTAATATGATGGTGAAAAATAACCCAAACAGAATAGAAATACAAGCAGTTCAGAGGAGGCATGGTGTATTGTTACAATTGCCTTTTGCATTATATAGTGTAGGAGTTATAAATCTAGTCATTTTTTTGTTGAAATAGTTCTACATGTGTTTTTAAAATTAACAAATATGTGAATTCCTGTCTCCCTTTCTCTGTAGCCAATTCAGCACATGTATTTTTATATGCACATATAGAATTCTACCTGGTACCACACGTACATACTTGTGAGGTAACTGAATTGGCAGATGCAAATTGTGAGAAAGGATAACTCCTCCTAAATGCTGTTGGAACTGAAAATTCAACCTATGGGTGAGCTTCCTAGTTGAATAACATTATACATTAATCCATGTTCAGTAAAATGAATATTTTTCGATCTGTGGATTATATATATTTCATGATGAATTTCGATTGGCATATATATTGCTACTTTTTTTCTTTTATTGGTTGCTCAAAACATTAAAAATCTCTTGACATATAATATTTCATACATTAGATTCAAGTGGCTTATGAACTCCCATTTTTAGCCCAAATAGAGATTACAGAATCACATCGATTACACATCCACATTTTTACATAATGCCCTATTAGCTACTGTTGTATTCTGCTACCTTTCCTATACTCTACTATCTCCCCTCCCCTTCCTTCCGATCTTCTCTTTTTTCCCCATCTACTGTATTTATTTCACTCCATGTTTATTTTCCCATTCCACTCACAACAATATGTAATTTTGTGTAACAATGAGGGTCTCCCTCCATTACCATGCAATTTCCCTTTTCTCTCACTTACCCTCCCACCTCATGTCTCTGTTTAAAGTTAATCTTTTCTTCCTGCTATTGCTCCCTGCTCTGTTCTTAGTTGCTCTCATTATATCAAAGAAGACATTTGGTATTTATTTTTTAGGGATTGGCTATCTTCACTAAGCATAATCTGCTCCAGTGCCATCCATTTTTCTGCAAATTTTATGATTTTGTCATTTGTTAGTGCTGCGTAATACTCCATAGTGTATAAATGCCACATTTTTTTATCCATTCATCTATTGAAGGGCATCTGGGTTGGATCCACAGTGTATCAATTGTGAATTGTACTGCTATGAAAATCCATGTGGTAGTATCCCTGTATTACTCTCTTTTAAGGTCTTCAGGGAATAGTCAGAGAAGGGCAATAGCTGAGTCAAATTGTGGTTCCATTCACAGCTTTCCCAGGAATCTCCATACTGCTTTCCAAATTGGCCACACCAGTTTACAGTCCCACCAGCAATGTACAAGAGTATCTTTTACCCCACATCCTTGCCAGCACTTGTTGTTGTTTGACTTCATAATGGCTACCAATTTACTGGAGTGAGATGGTATCTTAGGGTGATTTTGATTTGAATTTCTCTGACTGCTAGAAATGGTGAGCATTTTATTATGTACTTGATGAATGATTGTATGTCCTCCTCTGAGAAGTGTCTGTTCAAGTCCTTGACCCATTTGTTTATTGGGTTATTTGTTATCTTATTGTCTAATTTTTTGAGTTCTTTGTATATTCTGGATATTAGGCCTCTATCTGAAGTGTGAGGAGTAAAAATTTGTTCCCATGATGTATGCTCCTTATTTACCTCTCTTATTCTTTCTCTTGCTGATAAAAAACTTTTCAGTTTAAGTAGTCCCATTTGTTGATTCTTGTTATTAACTCTTGTGCTATGGATGTCATATAAAGGAATTTGGAGCCCGATCCCATAATATGTAGATCAGAGCCAACTTTTTCTTCTATCAGACACAGAGTCTTTGATTTGATATCTAGCACCTTGATCCACTATGAGTTAACTTTTGTGCATGGCGAGAGAAAGGAATTCAGTTTCATTTTGTTGCACATGGATTTCCATTTTTCCCAACACCATTTGTTGAAGATACTATATTTCCTCCATTGCATGCTTTTAGCTCCTTTATCAAATATAAAATAGTTGTAGCTTTTTGGATTAATCTCTGTGTCCTCCATTCTGTACCATTGGTCCACCCGCCTGTTTTGGTACCAGTACCATGCTGGGTTTTTTTTAATTAATTTTATTGTAGGTTGTTCAAAACATTTCATAGTTCTTGATATATCATATTTCACACTTTGATTCAAGTGGGATATGAGCTCCCATTTTTACCCCATATACAGATTGCAGAATCACATCAATTGCACAACCATTGATTTACATATTGCCATTCTGGTGACTGTTGTATTCTGTTGCCTTTCCTATCCTCTACTATCCCCCCTCCCCCTCCCCTCCCCTCTTCTCTCTCTACCTCCTCTACTGTAATTCATTTCTCCCCCTTATATTTTTCCTCCTTTCCCCTCATTTCCTCTTGTATGTAATTTTGTATACCCCTGAGGGTCTCCTTCCATTTACATGCAATTTTCCTTCTCTCTCCCTTTCCCTCCCACCTCTCATCCCTGTTTAATGTTAATCTTCTTCTCATGCTCTTCGTCCCTACTCTGTTCTTAGTTAATCTCCTTATATCAAAGAAGATATTTGGCATTTGTTTTTAAGGGATTGGCTAGCTTCACTTAGCATAACCTGCTCTAATGCCATCCATTTCCCTCCAAATTCTATGATTTTGTCATTTCTTAATGCAGAGTAATATTCCATTGTGTATAAATGCCACATTTTTTTATCCATTCTTTTATTGAAGGACATCTATGTTGGTTCCACAGTCTTGCTATTGTGAAATGTGCTGCTATGAACATGGATGTAGCAGTGGCCCTATAGTGTGCTCTTTTTAGGTCTTTAGGGAATAGACCGAGAAGGGGAATAGCTGGATCAAATGGTGGTTCCATCCCGAGCTTTCCAAGAAATCTCCATACTGCTTTCCAAATTGGGTGCACCAATTTGCAGTCCCACCAGTAATGTACAAGAGTACACTTTTCCCGACATCCTCGCCAGCACTTGTTGGTGTTTGACTTCCTAAAGGCTGCCAATCTTACTGGAGTGAGATGGTATCTTAGGGTGGTTTTTATTTGCATTTCTCTGACTGCTAGAGATGGTGAGCATTTTTTCATATACTTCTTGATTGATTGTATGTCCTCCTCTGAGAAATTTCTGTCCAGGTCCTTGGCCCATTTGTTGATTGGGTTATTTGTTATCTCATTGTCTAATTTTTTTAGTTCTTTGTATATTCTGGATATTAGGGCTCTGTCTGAAGTGTGAGGAGTAACGATTTGTTCCCAGGACGTAGGCTCCCTATTTACCTCTCTTATTGTTTCTTTTGCTGAGAAAATAACTTTTTAGTTTGAGTAAGTCCCATTTGTTGGTTATAGTTATTAACTGTTGTGCTATGGGTGTCCTATTTAGGAATTTGGAGCCCGACCCCACAGTATGTAGATCATAGCCAACTTTTTCTTCTATCAGACGCCATGTCTCTGATTTGATATCAAGTTCCTTGATCCACTTTGAGTTAACTTTTGTGCATGGTGAGAGAAAGGGATTCAGTTTCATTTTGTTGCATATGGATTTCCAGTTTTCCCAACACCATTTGTTGAAGATGCTAGCCTTCTTCCATTGCATGCTTTTAGCCCCTTTATCGAATATAAGATAGTTGTAGTTTTGTGGATTGGTTTCTGTGTCGTCTATTCTGTACCATTGGTCCACCCGCCTGTTTTGGTACCAGTACCATGCTGTTTTTGTTTCTATTGCTCTGTAGTATAGTTTGAAGTCTGGTATAGCTATACCGACTGATTCACACTTCCTGCTTAGCAATGTTTTTGCTATTCTGGGTCTTTTATTTTTCCATATGAATTTCATGATTGCTTTCTCTATTTCTACAAGAAATGCCATTGGGATTTTGATTGGCATTGCATTAAACCTATTGAGAACTTTTGTTAATATCGCCATTTTGATGATGTTAATTCTACCTATCCATGAAAAGGGTATATTTTTCCATCTTTTAAGATCTTCTTCAATTCTCTCTTTAGGGTTCTGTAGTATTCATTGTATAAGTCTTACACCTCTTTTGTTAGGTTGATTCCCAAGTACTTTATTTTTTCTGAGGATATTGTGAATGGGGTGGTTGTCCTCATATATATTTTAGAGGATTTGTCGCTGATATACAGGAATGCCTTTGATTTATGCGTGTTGATTTTATATCCTGCCACTTTGCTGAATTCATTTATTAGCTCTAATAGTTTCTTTGTAGACCCTTTTGGGTCTGCTAGGTATAGAATCATGTCATCTGCAAATAGTGATAATTTGAGTTCTTCTTTTCCTATTTTTATGCCTTTAATTTCTTTTGTCTGTCTAATTGCACTGGCCAGTGATTCGAGAACTATGTTGAACAGAAGTGGTAAGAGAGGCCATGCCTGTCTTGTACCAGATTTTAGAGGGAATGCCTTCAGTTTTTCTCCATTCAGAATGATGCTAGGCTGAGGCTTAGCATAGATTTCTTTTACAATATTGAGGTATGTTCCTGTTATCCCTAGTTTTTCTAGAGTTTTGAACATAAAGGGATGCTGTACTTTGTCGAATGCTTTTTCCGCATCTATCGAGATGATCATATGGTTCTTATATTTAAGCCTATTGATGTGGTGAATAACATTTATTGATTTTCGTATATTGAACCAACCTGGCATCCCAGGGATAAATCCTACCTGATCATGGTGCACAATTTTTTTGATATGTTTTTGTATCCGGTTCGCGAGAAGTTTATTGAGCATTTTTGCATCTAGGTTCATTAGAGATATTGGTCTGTAGTTTTCTTTCTTTGGAGTGTCTTTGTCTGGTTTAGGAATCAGGGTGATGTTGGACTCATAGAATGAATTTGGAAGTTCTCCCTGTTTTTCATTTTCCTGAAATAGCTTGAAAAGTATTGGTATTAGTTCCTCTTTAAAGGTTTTGTAAAACTCTGCTGTATACCCATCCGGTCCTGGGCTTTTCTTAGTTGGTAGTCTTTTGATGGTTTCTTTATTTCCTCAGTTGATATTCGTCTGTTTAGGTTGTCAATATCCTCCTAACTCAATCTGGGCAAATCATATGACTTAAGAAATTTATCGATGCCTTCACTATCTTCTAATTTATTGGAGTATAAGGATTCAAAATAATTTCTGATAATCTTCTGTATTTCTGAAGTGTCTGTTGTGATATTGCCTTTTTCATCCCATATGCGAGTAATTTGAGTTCTCTCTCTTCTTCTCTTCATTAGCGTGGCTAAGGGTCTGTCAATTTTATTTATTTTTTCAAAGAACCAACTTTTAGTTTTGTCAATTTTTTCAATTGTTTCTTTTGTTTCAATTTCATTAATTTTTGCTCTGATTTTAATTATTTCTTGTCTTCTACTTTTTTGCTGTTGTTTTGCTCTTCTTTTTCTAGGACATTGAGTTGAAGTATTAGATCATTTATTTGTTGGTTTGTTTCTTTTTTTAAGGAATGAACTCCAAGCAATAAATTTTCCTCTTAGAACTGCTTTCAATGTGTCCCATAGATTCCGATATGTTGTGTTTGTGTTTTCATTTATCTCTAAGAATTTTTTAATATCCTCCTTGATGTCTTCTATAACCCATTTATCATTCAGTAACCTATTTTTCATTCTCCAATTGATGCATGATTTTTCCTTACTTCTTTTATCGTTGATTTTCAATTTCATTTCATTATGTTCAGATAAGATGCATGGTATTATCTCTACTCCTTTATATTGTCTAAGAGTTGCCCTGTGACATAATATATGATCTATTTTTGAGAAGGATCCAAGTGCTGCTGAGAAAAAAGTGTAACTGCTTGATCTTGGGTGGTATATTCTATATATGTCAATTAAGTCTAGGTTATTAATTATGTTATTGAGTTCTATAGATTCCTTATTCAACTTTTCTTTGTAAGATCTATCCAGTGGTGAGAGAGGTGTGTTGAAGTCTCCCATAATTATTGTATGGTGGTCAATTAGACTCTTGAACTTGAGAAGAGTTTGTTTGATGAACATAGCTGCACCATTGTTTGGGGCATATATATTTATGATTGTGATGTCTTGTTGGTGTATGGTTCCCTTGAGCTGTATGTAGTGTCCCTCTTCATCCCTTTTGATTAACTTTGGCTTGAAATCTATTTTATTTGATATGAGTATGGACACTCGTGCTTGTTTCCGAAGTCCATAAGAGTGATATGATATTTCCCAACCTTTCACCTTCAGTCTATGTATGTCTTTTCCTATCAAATGCGTCTACTGAAGGCAGCATATTGTTGGGTCTTGTTTTGTGATCCATTCTACTAGCCTGTGTCTCTTAATTCGTGAGTTTAAGCCATTAACATTTAGGGTTATTATTGAGATATGGGTTGTTCTTCCAGTCATATTGGTTTATTTATGTTACTAAACATGGTTTGTTTTCCTCTTTGATTATTCCCCCTCTTTACTGTACTCCCTCCCGCTGTTGGTTTTCATTGTTATTTTCCATTTCCTCTTCCTGCAATATTTCGCCGAGGATGTTTTGAAGAGATGGTTTTCTAGCTGCAAATTCTTTTCACTTTTGTTTATCATGGAAGGTTTTAATTTCATCTTCCATACTGAAGCTTAATTTTGCTGGATACACAATTCTTGGTTGGAACCCATTTTCTTTCAGTGTTTCAAATATGTTATTCAAGGATCTTCTAGCTTTCAGAGTCTGTGTGGAAAGATCAGCTGTTATCCTGATTGGTTTACCCCTAAATGTAATCTGCTTCCTTTCTCTTGTAGCTTTTAAAATTCTCTCCTTATTCTGTATGTTGGGCATCTTCATTATAATGTGTCTAGGTGTGGATCTCTTATGATTTTGCACATTCGGCGTCCCGTAGGCTTCTAGGATATGGGATTCTGTCTCATTCTTCAAGTCTGGGAAGTTTTCTCGTATTATTTCATTGAATAGATTGCTCATTCCTTTTGTTTGGAACTCTATACCTTCCTGTATCCCAATGACTCTTAAGTTTGGTCTCTTTATGTTATCCCATATTTCTTGAATGTTCTGCTCATGGTTTCTTAACAGCTTTGCTGAGCTGTCTATGTTCTTCTCCAGTTGAAATACTTTGTCTTCATTTTCTGATGTTCTATCTTCTAAGTGTTCTACTCTGCTGGTAGTATTCTCAATTGAGTTTTTAATTTGGTTTATTGTTTCCTGCATTTCCAGGATTTCTGTTTGTTTGTTTTTTATAACCTTGATCTCCCTGTATAATTGATCTTTTGCTTCTTGTATTTGTTTATGTAATTCATTTTCGAAGTGCTCGAAGTGGTCTTTCATTGTCTGATTATGCTGTCTAATGTCTTCCTTGAGACTCCAGATAATCTGAAGCATGTATATCCTGAATTCTTTATCTGACATTCCATCTGCTTCAGATATTACCTCTTCTAAAGTTGAGTTGACCTGCATTGCTTGTGGTCCTTTCTTTCCTTGTCTTTTCATACTGATCGCGTTTCTTTCTGCTTGGTGAAACTGTTTTGTTATTGATTTTCCCCCTATATATTTATATTGCTCTTATATAGTTGCAAAGTCTCCCTCGCAGGCTTTGGCGGTGGTTCTGCCCCTCCTCCAATTGGGGCAATGTGCCTACTACGCCGGCAGGCTGCTGTGCCTCTACTTTCGGTGGGCCTGTTCTTTCGGTGGTCACAGGTTCGCCTCCCTTGCAGGCGTGAGAAGCGGCTCTGCACCTCCGCTGGCCGCTAGGCCTGTTCTGTCTGTCGTTTGCAGGTCTGTCTACCTAACAGGTGCTGGTGGCGGCTCTGCCCCTCCCCCAAACGGGGTGATGTGTCAGACGGCCACTGGGCCTGTTTTATCAGTGGTCACGGTATCGCCTACCTTGCAGGTGGGTGGGGCAGCTGTGCCCCTCTGCAGGTTTCTGGGCCTGACCTGCCGGTGGGTCGCAGGTCATTCATTTTTTAGTTCTAGTAGTTTTTGTACACCTTTTTGTGTCTTCTATGTATAGAATAATGTCACCCGAAAATAGTGATAATTTGCGTTCTTATTTTCCTATTTTTATGCCTTTTATTTGTTTAGTATGTCTAATTGCTCTGGCCAGTGTTTCGAGAACTATATGGAATAGAAGTGGTGAGAGAGGGCATCCCTGTCTTGTTCCAGATTTTAGAAGAAATGCCTTCAATTTTCCTCCATTCATAATGATGCTAGCCTGAGGCTTAGCATAGATAGCTTTTACAATGTCGAGGTAACTTCCTGTTATCCCTATTTTTTCTAATGTTTTGAACATAAAGGGATGCTGTACTTTGTCAAATGCTTTTTTTGCTTCTATCGAGATGATCATATGGTTCTTATCTTTAAGTCTATTGATGTGGTGAATAACATTTATTGATTTCCGTTTATTGAACAATCCTTGCATCCCAGCTATGAATCCTACTTGATCATGGTGCATAATTTTTTTGATGTGCCTTTGTATTCGATTCACCAGAGTTTTATTGAGGATTTTTGCATGTAGGTTCATCAGATATATTGGTCTGTAGTTTTCTTTCTTCTAGGTGTCTTTTTCTGATTTCGGAATCAGCATGATGTTGGCCTCATAGAATAAATTTGGAAGAGCTCCCTCTTTTTCTCTATGCTGAAATAACTTGAAAAGTATTGGTATTAAATCTTCTTATATGTTTTGTAAAACTCCGCTGTATAGCCATCCGTTCCTGGGCTTTTCTTGGTTTGTAGTCTTTTGATTGCTTCTTCTGTTTCATCCATTGACATTGGTCTGTTTAAATTGTGTGTATCCTTCTGACTCAGTCTGGGAATATCATATGACTTAAGAAATTTATCGATGTCTTCACTATATTCTATTTTATTGGAATATAGGTTTTCTAAATAATTTCTAATTGTCTTCTGTATTTCGGAAGCATCTGTTGTAATATTGCCTTTTTCATCCCATATGTTAGTAATTTGAGTTCTCTCTCTTCTTCTCTTCATTAGCATGCCTAAGGGTCTGTCGAACATATTTATTTTTTCGAAGAACCACCTTTTAGTTTTGTTAATTTTTTCAATAGTTTCTTTTGTTTCAATTTCGTAGATTTCTGCTCTGATTTTAATTATTTCTTGCTTTCTGCTACATTTTTTGTTGTTTTGCTCTTCCTTTTCTAGGGCTTTGAGTTGAAGTGTGAGCTCATTTATTTGTTCGTTTTTACTTTTTTTCAGGAATGACCTCCAGGCGATGAATTTCCCTCTTAAAACTGCTTTCATTGTGTCCCATAGATTCTGATATATTGTGTCTGTATTTTCATGTATCTCTAAGAATTTTTTGATTTCCTCCTTTATATCTTCTGTAACCCACTGATCATTCAGTAACATATTGTTCATTTTCCATGTGATGTAGGATTTTTCCTTCCTTTTTTTATCATTGGTTTCCAGTTTCATTCCATTATGATCAGAAAAAATTCATGGTATTATCTCAACCCCTGTATATTTACTGAGGGTTGCCCTATGACATAATATATGGTCTATTTTTGAGAAGGATCCACGTGCTACTGAGAAAAAAGTATATCCACTTGATGATGATTGATATATTCGATATATGTCAGTTAAGTCTAGGTTATTGATTGTGATATTGAGTTCTATAGTTTCTTTATTCACTTTTGTTTGGAGGATCTGTCCAATGGTGAGAGAGGTGTGTTGAAGTCACCCATAATTATTGTGTTGTGGTCTATTTCATTTTGGAACTTGAGGTGAATTTGTTTTTTGAACATTGCAGCACCATTATTTGGTGCATAAATATTGATAATTTTTATGTCTTGTTGATGAATGGTTCCTTTTAACAGTATATAATGTCCTTTCTTATCTCTTTTGATTAAATTAGTCTTGAAGTCGATTTTATTCGATATGAGCATGGCCACCCCTGCTTGCTTATGGGGAGCGTTGCATGGTATATTTTTTCCAAAACTTGCACCTTCAGCCTGTGTATGTCTTTTCCATTCAGATGTGCCTCCTGGAGGCAATATATTGTTGGATTCATTTTTAATCCAAGTTACCAGCCTATGTCGCGTTATTGGAGAGTTTAAGCCATTAACATTTAGAGTCACTATTGATATATGGTTTGTACTGCCGCTCATGATTGATGATTCATCTTTTTTTTTTTAATTTAGTTTGTTTCTGCATGATTAGCTTTTCCCCCACTCTCAGTCATTACTGAGGCACTTCCCACTGATGGTTTTGGTTGTTGATTTTCATTTCTTCTTCGTGTATTGTTTTGCTCAAGATGCTTTGCAATGCTGGTTTTCTGGCTACAAATTTTTTTTACCTTTTGTTTATCATGAAATATTTTTATTTCATCGTCATACCTGCAGCTTAATTTTGCTGGATACAGAATTCTTGGTTGGCATTCATTGTCTTTCAGTGTTTGAAATACGTTGCTCCAGGATCTTCTCGCTTTCAGCGACTGTGATGAAAAATCCATTCTCAACCTTATTGGTTTACCCCTTAATGTAATCTGCCTCCTTTCTCTTAGAGCTATTAATATTTTCTCTTTGTTTTGTATATTGGATATCTTCATAACAATGTGTCTTGGTGTTGGTCTACTGTGATTTTGTGTTCTCCGTGTCCTGTAAGCATGTCCAATTTGTATATCTATTTACTTTGTATTTCTGGAAATATTTCTGTAATTATTTCATTCAATAGATTACTAATTCCCTTGGTTTGAATCTGTGTACCTATCCAGATGACTCATTAATTTTTTTTTTTATGTTATCCCATATCTCTTGGATGTTTTACTCATGATTTTTTACCAGCCTTTCTGTGTTGGCTAGATTCATTTCAAGATGATATATTTTGTCTTCATTATCTGACATTCTGTCTTCTACTTGCTCCACAGTGTTAGTGATACTCTCAATTGACTTTTTAATTTGGTTTATCGTTTCCTTCATTTCTAGAATTATTGTTTGATTTTTTTATAATCTCTATCTCCTGATAAAGATGCATAACTTCTTCTTTTATCTGTTTATGCAATTCATTTTCAATGTGTTCTTTCACTGTTTGGATTTGCTGTCTCGTATCCTCTTTAAGTTTCAATTCCATCTGTCTAAGGTATTCCTTGAGTTCTTTATATGACCATTTTTCTGATGACTATAGGTCCTCCTGAATATTTTGGCTGTCCTTCGTTGTTTGTACTTATTTTCTTCCTTGATATTTTGTGCTGCTCATGTTACTTCTTGCTCTGTTTGACTGTTGAGTTACTGCTTACTCTTATAAATTTATTTGATGCTTGGAAGAAAAGATATTAGAAGGAAAGGGAAGAAGTCACTAAAGAGAATGAGAGTAGGCAGGTAGAATTCGAGGAAGGGGAAATCAGAAAATTGAAAAGAAATGATAAGACAAAAGAAAAAATAGAAAAGAAAGAAAGAAAGAAAAAAATTTAAAAATAATGATCATTTAAAAGATGTAAATTAAAGTTTAAAATAATAATAATAATAAAATAAAAATATTTAAAAAATGAAAACATATTAAAAAGTTAAAGTACAACAACAAAAAATATGAATTTAGATAAAGAATCTAAACCCCACACTCAGTAGGCCTCAAGTTGGAGAAGTAGAGCAGTATTAACGCCAGGCCTATTTTTTCACTTCTGTTTCACAGGAAGGCAGTCCAGGCAACCCTGATGTTAGGCAAATGAGGGGCAAGGGAGCTTATTTTGGACACGGACGTGGGCTGTGTACCTCATGGAAACCTCCAGCCGGAGGTTATGATGAGTGTCTACATGGAAGAAGATGAGGGCCATGTTGGGGTGTTTAGGTTTTAACTGTGAACATTTGTATGGTGGTAGGAAGAGATGACTGGGTACACCTGTGCTTGAACTCTTGTGTGATTCAACATAGAGACTGAGTTCTGGAATTGACCTCAGAGAAGTATTGCCATGGATTGTGTTGGGCTTTTAGAAGGCCATGCATGAGAGTCGCCCTTGGAAAGTGAGATCTACGCCCAAGTTGGCTTTCCACAGAGCAAAGGGAATCTCAGCCAGGATATCACATGATTTTATTCTGAAAGACTTGGCAGCCATAGTTGAGAGTGAAAACACACATGGACCTCACATTGTAGACCGCAATGGGCCTGGCTTCATGTGACCTTTTGGCCACCCTTTGGGAAGCCTTGCCTCTGACAGTTCTCCAGAGCTTTCATTGAAGTGAGCTTACTCAACATTTAATGGTTAATGAATGAATTGAAACCCACAGTGCCTACAACTTCTTCCTTGAATAATGGCTAGATGAATACCATGAAATTTTTGAAATTCCCAAGACTAGGTGTCACAGGAGAACCTTTGGATGTCCTCTAGCTGATCATGAGAATACAAGACATTGCCTTTATTGACTGGGTTTCATGAAAATGGTGTATAACAGAGATGCAAGTAAGTTGGAACCTGCTGAGTAGTGTTCCTAGAGCCGTGGCGGGCAGGTGTGTGATAAAATATCTCTGGTGTGGCCATGTTTATCTGCCATTGGTGTCCAAATAACTTGTGACTGACATTTTGCAGCCAGTAGACCCTTATATGTAAAAGAATCTTGTTATATGGAGAGGTTTCAGGGCAATGTTCAGAATCAGGTTGCTATGGTCAATGTTGCAAGCTATGTGGGATAGAAGCCTGGTTGGTGCATTCTCCAACAGAACCCAACCCACCACAACTGAAAGAACTCCCTACAGCACTGTGTCCCAGTTGAACTCTTTTTATTTCATGAAGCAAATACCACACTCCTAGTGCAACAGCAAAAATCACCACAAAGAGTGGAGGATGACCAAATGGCTTCACAGTCCAGATGAGGAGACACTTGCCCTCAGTGGCCACAGTTTACCTACAAAGAGAAAATTCAGCACTGCTGCCTCATGTTCATCGGAAAATAAGAAACCATGTCATCCATGTAACATAGATGCAGACCCAGCTTTGATGGTCTCACTACAAAGGAAGCTAATGCTCCTGACAACAAAATATATTTCAAGTGCTCACCCTCAGAGGTAGTTTCTCCAGATGTTAGGCCAGCAGAGCTTCATGTTTGTGGAGTGTTTACCCTGTCCCTTACTTTTGGAAACTCCTCTACCACCTCCAAATTTGTGAACTCCTGAGCATTTTCTATAACAGGAATGTATTCACAGATTTTCTAACTCTTCTCCTCTAATTGTGTCTTACATGGGGCGAAGGTAATGCCAAGGCATTGTTCTGAATGAGAGTGGGAAGATTTTTGTGTAGCACATATTTGCATACACATTGGATACATTTTCCAATTTTCCATTCGAAATACTGAATCCCTGACACTAACAAATTCCCTTCTAGACTTTTACTTCTAATCTTAATATGATGGAGAAAAATAACCCAAACAAAATAGAAATACAAGAGGTTCACAGGAGGCATGGTGTATAGTTGGACTTGCCTTTCCTATGATAAATGGTAGGTGCTATAAATCTAGCAAATTTTTATTGAAACAGTTCTTTATGTGTTTTAAAAGTTAACAAATATGTGAATAACTGTCTCCCTTTCTCTGTAGTCTATTCAGCACATGTATTTTTTTATGCACATATTGAATTCTACCTGGTATCACACATACATTTTGTGAGGTGGCTGACTTGGCAGATACAAACTGTAAGAAAAGATCACTCCTACTAAACGCTGTTGGAACTGAAAATTCAACATATGGGTCAGCTTTCTAGTTGAACAACATAAATTGATGTTCAGGAAAATGAGTATTTTTGGATCTGTGGATGATATATATTTCATGGTGAATTTCAATTGGCATACATAATGCTACTTTTTAATGTCACTCTCTGTGTGTGTATCTATCTATCTATCTATATATATATATATGTATTCACTCTCCAGATTTTTCAAAATATGAAATGTATTTGTCTTATTTTACACTCCCTAAATTCATTCATATTTATGTATGTGGATTTATAATCAACTTTTCACAAGTTTATTCTCAGAAATGTTCATCCACCTGAAATACATATTCGTTTCCAGTACTGAAAACTAACTTCAGGGGATCATATGATGGCAGCGAAAGGAGTGCATCAACCCCATATACAGCATCACTGTGCAAGAGAATGACAAATTTCCAGCAAAATTTGGGTGCTCCAAAACCTAGTGGAAGTATTTCCATCTCATGAGGATTAGCTACGGGGCTCAAACGTGAGTGATTTGTCCGCATAGAGCGTCATGCTGCTTATTCAGCAAATCGCCGTGCGGCTAGAGTCTGTGGTGCATGCTGGCAAACAATGAGATAGCAACACAAATATTCAGTGGTGCGGATTCTGTGGGCTCCAGCCAGCTGTACAATCACTGTGCTCATTGCTGAATTCTGGGTTTGAGACCGGGGAAGGACGCGGTCCAATTCGGTTTTCCACACCAGTCAGACCACAGAGGAAGCCAGGGGCCACCATCTTGGAGAGCTGACGTCACCATTCCTGTTTTCAACTCATAGCAGCTCATTCAGCTATAGAACAGGTAATCTCAGGCTGCCATTCGCCTGTGTCTCGGAGACAAATTACTCAGGCCTGTTCCTATCAGAACATACACCAAGCCCAGAGCGGCCGAATTCTGGCTCCTGGAACTGATCAGGCCCAGGGCTAAAGAACCCGCGGAAACTCCTTCTCGGTCTAGGTCTTGCTGAATACTGTGGAGGTAAATACCTACCTAGCCTTCATAGGCAGTGGCAACAGGATTGAGACGGGGCTTGTGAGGGCTGGTCAGGACTCACCCATTGCTTTGGTCATCCGGCAAAGGGAACGAAATGCTGCCATTCGCCTGGGATACCAACATGTTAGAGATCTGATGTCATCACAAAGTGGTGGAGGAGATAACTTCATCGATACCAGCGGTGACAGAAACAGTTGGTCTCCTGGTAAAAAAAGTGAGTCACAAACACCCGAGTCTCTCTCACTTTGTCTTCAAGCCAGAGGGGCAGAGCAGAGCCGCCGCCCATGCCCGGCACAGGCCCAGCGACCTGCAGGCGTGGTAGTCATGTCATCCCAATTGGAGTAGTGACAGAGCAGAGCTGCTGCCCGTGCCTGGAACAGGCCCATCAACCAGCAGGCGTGGTAGTCACGTCACCCCAATTGGAGTAGGGGCAGAGCAGAGCCACCGCCTATGCCCAGAACAGGCCCAATGACCCGCTGGTGTGGTAGACACGGCACCCCTATTGGAGTAGTGGCAAAGCAGAGCCTTCTCCCGCGCCCAGTACAAGCCCAGCGGCCCACCAGCGTGGTTGTTAGGTCACCCCAATAGGAATAGGGGCAGAGCAGAGCCACTGCCCAAAACAAAACAGTTTCAACAAGCAGAGAGAAACGCGAGCAGTATGAAAAGACAAGGAAATAAAGGACCACAAGCAATGCAGGTCAACACAACTTTAGAAGAGGTAATAGCTGCATCAGATGGAATGTCAGATAAAGAATTCAGGATACTCATGCTTTAGATGATCTGGAGTCTCAAGGAAGACATTAGACAACAAAATCAGACAATTAAAGATCACTTCGACAATGAATTACATAAACAAATCCAATAAGCAAAAGATCAACTATATAGGGAGATAGAGGTTGTAAAAACAAACAAACAGAAATCCTAGAATTGCAGGAAGGAATAATCCAACTTAAAAACTCAATTGAGAATACTACCAGGAGAGTAGAACACTTAGAACATAGAACATCAGACAATGAAGACAAAGTATTTCAACTTGAAAAGAACATAGACCACTCAGCAAGACTGTTAAGAAACCACGAGCAGAATATCCAAGAAATATGGGATAACATAAAGAGGCCAAACTTAACAGTCATTGGGATACAGGAAGGTATAGAGGTCCAAACCAAAGGAATGAGCAACCTATTCAATGAAATAATACGAGAAAACTTCCCAGACTTGATAAATAAAACAGAATCCCAAGTCCTAGAAGCCTACAGAACGCCGAATGTGCAAAATCATAAGAGAGCCACAACTAGACACATTATAATGAAGATGCCCAACAAACAGAAAAAAGAGAGAATTTTAAAAGCTACAAGAGAAAGGAAGCAGATTACGTTTAAGGGTAAACCAATCAGGATAACAGCTGATCTTTCAACACAGACTCTGAAAGCTAGAAGATCCTGGAATAACATATTTCAAACACTGAAAGAAAATGGGTTCCAACCAAGAATTGTGTATCTAGCGAAATTAAGCTTCAGTATGGAAGATGAAATTAAAACCTTCCTCGATAAACAAAAGTGAAAAGAATTTGCAGCTAGAAAACCATCTCTTCAAAACATCCTCGGCAAAACATTGCAGGAAGAGGAAATGGAAAATAACAATGAAAACCAACAGTGGGAGGTAGGACATTAAAGGGGGAAAAATAATCAAAGAGGAAAACAAACCATGTTTAGTAACATAAATAAACAAATATGGCTGGAAGAACAACCCATATCTCAATAATAACCCTAAATGTTAATGGCTTAAACTCACCAATGAAGACACACTGGCTAGTAGAATTGAACAAAAAACAAGACCCAACAATATGCTGCCTACAGGAGATGCATTTGATAGGAAAATGCATACATAGACTGACGGTGAAAGTTTGGGAAAAATCATATCACTCATATGGACTTCGGAAACAAGCAGGAGAGTCCATACTCATATCAAATAAAATAGATTTTGAGCCAAAGTTAATCAAAAGGGATAAAGAGAGACACTACATACTGCTCAAGGGAACCATACACCAACAAGAGACAGCAATCATTAATATATATACCCCAAACAATGGTGCAGCTATGTTCATCAAACAAACTCTTCTCAAGTTCAAGAGTCTAATACACCACAATACAGTAATCATGGGAGACATGAAGACACCTCTCTCATCACTGGACAGATCTTCCAAACAAGGAATAAGGAATAAGGAAACTATAGAACTCAATAACACAATTAATAACCTAGACTTATTTGAGATATGTAGAATATAACACCCAACATCAAACAGTTACCTTTTTTTCTCAGCAGCACATGTATCCTTCTAAAAAACGATCATATATTATGTCACAGGGCAACTCTTAGACAATATAAAGGAGTACAGATAATACCATGCATATTATCTGATCATAATGGAATGAAACTAAAAATCAATGATAAAAGAAGGAAGGAAAAATCATGCATCACTTGGAGAATGAACAATAGGTTACTGAGTGATCAATGGGTTATAGAAGACATCAAGGAGGAAATTTAAAAATTCTTAGAGATAAATGAAAACACAGACACAACATATCGGAATCTATGGGACACATTGAAAGCAGTTCTAACAGGAAAATTCATTGCTTGGAGTTCATTCCTTAAAAAAAGAAACAACCAACAAATAAATGATCTCATACTTCATCTCAAAATCCTAGAAAAAGAAGACGAAAGAAACAGCAAAAGAAGTAGAAGGCAAGAAATAATTAAAATCAAAGCTGAAATTAATGAAATTGAAACAAAAGAAACAATTGAAAAAACTTGACAAAAGTAGAAGTTGGTTCTTTGAAAAAATAAATAAAATTGACAGACCCTTAGCCATGCTATGAAAGAGAAGAAGAGAGAACTCAAATTACTAGCATAAGGGATTAAAAAAAAATCACAAGAGATATTTCTGAAATACAGAAGATAATCAGAAATTATTTTTAATCCTTATACTCCAAACAAATAGAAGACAGTGAAGGCATCGATAAATTTCTTAAGTCATATGATATGCCCATATTGATTCAGGAGGATATAGACAACATAAACAGACCAATATCAATTGAGGAAATAGAAGAAACCATCAATCCACTACCAACTTAGATAAGCCCAGGACCGTATGGGTATACAGCAGAGTTTAACAAAACCTTTAAAGAGAAACAAATACCAATATTTTTCAAGGTGTTTCAGGAAATTGAAAAAGAGGGAGATTCTTCCAAATTCATTCTACGAGGCCAAGATCACCCTGATTCTTACACCAGACAAAGACACTTCAAAGAAAGAAAACTACAGACCAATATCTCTAATGAACCTACACGAAAAAATCCTCAATAAAATTCTGGCGAATTGGATACAAAAACATATCAAAAAAATTGTGAATCCTGATCAAGTAGGATTCATCCGTGTGATGCAAGGCTGGTTCAATATACGGAAATCAATAAATGTTATTCACCACATCAATAGACTTAAAAATAAGAACCATATGATCATCTCGGTAGATGCAAAAAAAGCATTCTATAAAGTACAGCATTCTGTTATGTTCAACACTCTAGAAAAACTAGTGATAAGAGGAACATACCTCAATATTGTAAAAGCAATCTATGCTAAGCCTCAGGCTAGCATCATTCTGAATGGAGAAAAATTGAAGGTATTCTCTCTAAAATCTGGAACAAGACAGGGATGCCCTCTCTCACCACTTCTGTTCAACATTGTTCTCGAAACACTAGGCAGAGCATTTAGACAGACGAAAGAAATAAAAGGCGTAAAAATTGGAAAAGAAGAACTTAAATTATCAGATCACATGATTCTATGTCTAGCAGTCCCAAAAGGGTCTACAAAGAAACTAATAGAGCTAATAAATGAATTCAGCAAAGTGGCAGGATGTAAAATCAACATGCATAAATCTAAGGCATTCCTGCATATCAGCGACAAATCCTCTGAAATAGAAATGAGGACAACCACTCCATACACAATATCCTAAAAAAAATAATAATAATTAGGAATCAACCTAACAAGAGATGTGAAAGTCTTATACAATGAAAACTACAGAACCCTAAAGAGAGAAATAAAAGAAGATCTTAGAAGATGTAAAAATATATCCTGTTCATGGATAGGCAGAACTAATATCATCAAAATGGTGATATGACCAAAAGTTCTCAATAGGTTTAATGCAATGCCAATCAAAATCCAAACGGAATTTTTTCTAGAAATAGAGAAAGCAATCATGAAATTCATATGGAAAAATAAAAGACACAGAATAACAAAAACAACACTAAGCAGGAAGTGTGAATCAGGCGGCATAGCGATACCAGACTTCAAACTATACTACAGAAAAATAGTAACAAAAATACCATGGTAATGGTACCAAAACAGGCAGGTGGACCAATGGTTCAGAATAGAGGACACAGAAACCAAGCCAGGAAACTACAACTATCTTATATTTGATGGAGGGGCTAAAAGCATGCAATGAAGGAAAATAGCATCTGCAAAAAATGGTGCTGGGAAAACTTGGAATCCATATGTAACAAAATGAAACTGAATCCCTTTCTCTCGCCATGCACAAAAGTTAACTCAAAATGGATCAAGGAGCTTGATATCAAATCAGAGACATGGCGTCTGATAGAACAAAAAGTTGGCTACAATTTACATACTGTGGGGTCGGGCTCCAAATTCCTGAATAGGACACCCATAGCACAAGAGTTAATAACTAGAATCAACAAATGGGACTTACTCAAACTAAAAAGTTTTTTATCAGCAAAAGGAACAATAAGAGAGGTAAATAGGGAGCCTAAATCCTGGGAACAAATCTTTACTCCTCACACTTCAGATAGAGCCCTAATATTCAGAGTATACAAAGAACTCAAAAAAATAGACAATAAGATAACAAATAACCCAATAAACAAATGGGCCAAGAACCAGAACAGACACTTCTCAGAGAAGTACATACAATCAAAAAACAAGTACATGAAAAAATGCTCACCATCCCCAGCAGTCAGAGAAATGCAAATCAAAACCACCCTAAGATACCATCTCATTCCAGTAAGATTGGCAGCCATTATGAAGTCAAACAACAACAAGTGCTGGTGAGGATGTGGAGAAACAGGTACACTTGTACATTATTGGAGGCACTGCTAATTGGTAGAGCCAATTTGGAAAGCATTATGGAGATTTCTTGGAAAGCTGTGAATGGAACTACCATTTGACCCAGCTATTCCTCTTCTCGGTCTATTCCCTAAAGACCCTAAAAGAGCATGCTACAGGGACACTGCTACATTGATGTTCATAGCAGCACAATTCACAATAGCAAGACTGTGGAACCAACCTAGATGCTGTTCAATAGAAGAATGGATAAAAAAAATGTGGCACTTATACACAATGGAGTATTACTCTGCTTTAAAAAATGACAAAATCATAGAATTTGCAGGAAAATAGATGGCATTAGAGCAGATTATGCAAAGTGAAGCTAGCCAATCCCTAAAAAACAAATGCCAAATGCCTTCTTTGATAAAAGGAGAGTAACTACGAACAGAGTAGGGATGAAGAGCATGAGAAGAAGATTAATATTAAATAGGGATGAGAGGTGGGAGAGAAAGGGAGAGGGAAGGGAAATTGCATGGAAATGGAAGTAGACCCTCAGGGTTATACAAAATTACATAAAAGAGGATGTGAGGGGAAAGGGAAAAATAATACAAAAGGGAGAAATTTATTACAGTAGAGGGGGTAGAGAGAGGAGAGGGGAAGAGAGCAGAGGGGAGGAGGGATAGTAGAGGATAGGAAAGGCAGCAGAATACAATAGACACTAGTATGGCAATGTGTCAATCAATTGATGTGTAACTGATGTGATTCTGCAATCTGTATACGGGGTAAAAATGGGAGTTCATAACCCACTTGAATCAAAGTGTGAAATATGATATATCAAGAAATAAATAATGTTTAGAACAACCATAAAAAATTAAAAAAAAAAAAGAAAACTAACTTCGGTGAATGAGGCACGCGAATCCTAATATTTCTACAGTAACTGACCAAGTTTAACATCAATGCAAGTAGATTCCAATGGACATGATGTGTATTTTTACGTTAATTTTTATTCAAAACTGGTACAATTTCATCAGTTTATGCACATCATAGGATATATATTTCATAAAAAATTTAGCAAATTTATAGGCATTTGTTTCACTTTCAATCACTTCCTGCTTCAAAACACATGTATTCCTCCATATTTCTTGACTGGTCTTTGCATGAGAATTCTTTCCGAACACATTATTTTCGATTTCCATAATCACTTTTGAAGCAAACTTCACACACTCTTCATGATAAATCAAAACACTAATATTACCATTAGATGTATAACTGGTTGGAATGAATGAATATATATCAATATAAGATTTATTGTATATTTTCAGATATCAATTCAATCCATTATTTAAAGTTGGAACCAGTTATATTATTTATTCACAGTATGGTGTATTCATGCTTAATCTCTATATTCATGGACACAGGGTACACCTCTTTGTACCCCCAATACAAATTTTACGTCTTCAGTATATTGCTCCCAGAAATGGTGGTAGAAATACTCATGTCACCTGATCTACATATAGATTTTATCACAGTAATATTCTGGACAAAAAATGTAAAGGTCACACTTATGATTGTACCAAAGACTAAATGGAAAGCGATCATGGATTACTAAAAACATCCTTGTCCAGGTTGCCTAATGCTCTCAAATGTCAATCATATTGGTTACTACATATTTGTTTCTTCCTAAGATTATATATTCAAACTCAACCCTGGTGAAAATGTCTACTCCTATCACTCACTTAATACTTTGCCTGATTTCATAATGTCTCTATTGTTATCTGCTTTTCTACATATTTTCCCAATTTCATCATAGTGACTGACTCTTCATATGTGCTGACATTTACATTCACTCTCTATACGAAACCCTATAGCTAAAGAATTTTTAGTCCCAATCCTACACTCACTCTTCTTCCTAAACCTACCGACTATCTTCCTAATTCTACTGACTATCCCTTTGGATTGGATGTTCTCTTCTACATTCAAACATCCAAGGTACAAGGTCCTATGCCATTGTATATCAAATTGTCTGAGACATCTTTGCAGAATATAATTCAAAACTAAGTATCCCAATTAAGGGCCCAATGCCCTTCTGGGCTTCAAATCATACCTAGATTTTTGTTTTCATACTTATATTTCACCTCAATGTTCTTGTAAATATCGCAGATTCCCAATACCATTATTTATCACACAGAATGATTGCTAACCCAAATCGAACCTGTTATTAAGCCTAAACATACACTGTTTCCTCAATCTCATTTTACAGAAGAGCAGGGATAGAGTCGTTCTTACAATACAGGAAAGTAGGGGACATTCCACCTGCTGAGAACCTCAAAGGTCCATTCAGAAATGATACCTGGAGAAGATGTAGGCAGCTATGAAGGACCTGAGAGAGCAAAAGTCATCTTCCATGGCAAACAACCTGGTCAGGATGAAGGGATGTGTCTGAATCAGCCTCTCTCTTTTTATTGTAGAGAAGATGGACCAAACCAGGCCTGTGTGGAGAGCTGCTGCTGGGTGCCTATGGTTGACATACCATTCTACCTTGTGAAAGTGTCACAGGAAGTAGGGGCAGCCTCCATCTCATGGGACACTTGGAAGCAACTGTTAGGACAAAGTGGTTGCCAAGGCAGTGACCTCATTCAGTTCCAAAGAAAGTGATATACCTCATTTCCTTGGTGATGGAACTCTCTGAACTTTGTATCCAAGAATCCAGGCACCCCGAGGCAGCCCCAGTCCCAGTGGACTCACTTGTTTGGATTTACCAAGGACAGAGTCAGTCTTTCTTGGTACCTACCGATGTGAGGATGGCCAAATGCCAGGAGAGCTCTGAAGACGGACCTTTCCAGAAGAAGCAGGTAGTGGCTCACCCCTTTTTCTTGACAACTTCACAGAGTTGGCCAAGGAAACCAGATCTGAGAGAGGTCAGGCCATGTTCTGAGAATAGGTAGGAAAGTTGGTTTGTTTGGTTTGGAGTGGATTGTTTTTAGTAAGTCGTTTGACCAGGCGAGTGTTTCTATGTCTGTGTATCCCACTGTGTCCATTGTTGTAGACATTAGAAAAGAGAATGCATTAATGGATGCGTCCAGTCTACTATGAATCTTCCCATAATTCAACCTGCCCAATTTATGAATGGACTGCAGCTTGTCTTATCGAGAGGCAACACATTCTATCTTCCTAAGTTCCTGTTTTCTTCCTGAATTCTGGCCACTCTCCAGAATAGGCTCATGGTTTTGTGTCCAAGATATGCACCACTACAAGCTCTGTGACATGGCCATGTACTGGATAGCGGAAGAGAATGGCCAGCCTTTCAGAAAACTCAGATATCAGTGTGAACAGAAATGTCTCAGTGGAAAAACCCCGCTTTGGGCCTTTTGCTTACCTATTGTTCTGTTGCACTGAATGTCAGGAAAGTCTTGGTCTCAGGCCACCCCTTTGTGAAGCCTGAAGAAAGAGTTTTCAAATGGAAATGAATGGGCATCACCTGTGGCTCTTTGCTTAATTGCTTTGTAAAGGGATGTGGCTGAATTAGCCTCTTGGCCTGTGTGTGGCTGTGTCTTACATTCTCAGCACCTGATGGATCTAAAGAATGATCCCATGTGTGCATCAAAAACCATAATGGCAAAAAGATCAGTCATTGTGGATGAAGTCTCTTGCCTTCCTCTGTTAGGTTCCTGACCTCTGTCAAGTGAGAAAATGGATTCTTTGGGTCAAAAGAGTTCCTCAAAGCCCTGCAGAGGTGCTTGGGGTTTCGCATGACTCCAAATCACAAAGAATCTATACCTGAAAATTAGTAGGCCTCAAATTGGAGAAACAGAGCATTATTAATGACAGGCTTATTTGATCACTCCTGGTTCACAGGAAGGGTGTCCAGGCCACCCTGACTTTAGGCAAATGAGGGGCAAGTGAGCTTATTTTGGACACTTTCTTGGGCTTCGCCCCTCATGAAAATCTTCAGCCAGACATTATGATGAATGACAATATGTAAGAAGATGAGGGCCATGTGGGAGTCTTTTCGTTTTAATTTTGGTCATTTGTGTGGCGGTTGGAAGAAATGACTTTGTCCACCTGGGCTTGAACTCTGGTGTGATTCCCCTTAGAGACTGAGTTGTGGAACTGACCTTAGAGAAGTATTGCATTGAATTTTGTTGGGATTTTAGGAGGCCACGCATAAGAGTCACCCTTGGAACTGAGATCTAGGCCCAGCGTTGCTTTCCACAGATTTTTCAATTTCTGAAAGAAGTGACCTCACCTCACTTCCTTGGTGATGGAACTCTCTGATCTTGGGATCCAGGAATTCAGGCAAAAAAGCCAGGGCCAGTTCCAGTCCGAGTGGTCTCATTTGTTTGGATTTACCAAGGACAGAGTCAGTCTTTCTTGGTACCTACTCATGTGAGGATGGCCAAATGGCAGGAAATCTCTGAAGAGGGGCCTTTCCTGAGAAAACAGGTAGTGGCTCACAGCTGGCTCCTGACAATTAAATAGAGTTGGCCATGGAGTCCAAATCTGAGACAGGAGTGGCCATTTCGGGGGAACATAGTATGGCCCATAAGTCAGAGGACACTCAAGATAGTCAAAGACCTACTTGGCAGAAGGAGGTGCCTTTGTAGGTTTGGTTGTGGTTTTGTGGTTTTGTCTCATGTTCTGAAAATAGGCAGGGAAGTCGGTTTGTTTGGTTTGGAGTGAACTGTTTCTAGTAAGTCGTTTGGCAAGGCGAGTGTTTCTATGTCTGTGTATCCCACTGTTATCTATGGTTGTAGACATTAGAAAAGATATTGGATCAATGGATATGTCCTGTTTAGTAGAAAGCTTCCCAGAATTCATCCTGCACAATTTATGAATGGACTGTGGCTTGCCTTATCAATTGGCTACACCTGCTATCTTCCTAAGTTCCACTTTTCTTCCTGAATTCTGGCCACTCTCTAGAATAGGCTCATGTTTTTTTGTGCAAGATATATACCACCTCCAAGCTCTGTGACATGGCCATGTACTGGATAGCTCAAGGGAATGGCGAGCATCACAGAAAACTCAGAAATCACTATGACCATTAAAGACTCAGTGGAGAAACCCTGCTTTGGGCCTTTTGGTTACCTATTGTTCTGTTGCCCTAAATGTCAGGAAGGTCTTTGCCTTAGGCCACCCCTTTGTGAAGCCTGAAGAAAACAGTTTTCAAATGGAAATGAATGGGCATCACCTGTGGCTCTTTGCTTAATTGCTTTGAAAAAGATGTGTCTCATTCAGACCATTGGCCCTGTGTGAGGCTGTTGCTTAGTTTCTCATCACCTGATGGATCTAAAGAAAGATTCCATGTGTACATACAAAACCAAAGTGGCAAAAAGAGCAGTCATTGTGGATGAAGTCTCTCGTCTTCCTCTGTAAGGTTCGTGACCTCCATCAAGTGAGAATAGGGATCCTTTTTCTCAAATGAGTTCCTCAAAGCCCTGCAGATTCTATCCCCTAGGTGCTTGGGTTTTATCATGACTCCAGTTCACATAAAGAATCTAAAACCCACAGTCAGTAGTCCTCAAATTGGAGAAGCGGAGCAGTATTAATGGCAGACCTATTTGATCACATCTTGTTCACAGGAAGTGTGTACAGCCACCCTCAGTTTAGTCAAATTAAGGGGCACGGGAGCTTATTTTTGACACTGGCTTGGGCGGAGCCCCTTATGGAATCCTCCAGCCAGAAGTTATGATGAGTGTCTATATGGAAGAAAATGTGGGTCATGTGGGAGTGTTTTGGTTTTAATTGTGGTCATTTGGGTGGTGGTTGGAAGTGACGACTGGGTCCACCTGGGCTTGAACTCTGGTGTGATTCCCCTTAGATACTGAGTTGAGGTACTGACCTCAGAGAAGTATTGCCATGAATTGAGTTGGGATATTAGGAGGCCACGCATGAGATTTGCCCTTGGAAACTGAGATCTAGGCCCAGGTTGGCTTTGCACAGAGCACTTGGAATCTCAGCCAGGGTATCACATAATTTTATTCTGAAAGACTTGGCAGCCATAGTTGAGAGTCAAAACACACATGGACCTCACATTGTAGACCTCAATGTGCCTAGCATCATGTGATCATTGGCCACTCTTTAGGAAGCCATGCTTATGAGAGTTCTCCAGAGCTTTCATTGAAATGAGCATCCTCACCATTTAATGGTTCCTGAATGAAGTGAAACCCACAGTGCCTTCAACTTCATCCTTGAAAAATGGCTAGATAAATACCGTGAAATTTTTTTAAATTTCCATGACCAGGTGGCACTGGAGAACCTTTGGATATCCTGTTGCTGACTATGAGTATACCAGACAGTGCCTGATGGACTGGGTTTCCAGAAAATGGTGTAGAGCAGAGATGTCAGTAATTTGGAGCCTGCTGAGTAGTGGGCATAGAGCTGCAGTCGGCAGGTGTGTGATAAATCATCTGTGGTGGAGCCATGTGGAT
Organism: Callospermophilus lateralis; assembly: GCF_048772815.1. Lineage (NCBI taxonomy): Eukaryota > Metazoa > Chordata > Mammalia > Rodentia > Sciuridae > Callospermophilus > Callospermophilus lateralis. The sequence goes on along the minus strand of NW_027514396.1, from coordinate 459,409 downwards.
CTTCCATTGGCTTCCAAATTGCTTGTGACTGACATGGTGCAGCGAGCAGACCCTTATATGTAAAGGCGTATTTTTATTTGTAGAGTTTTTAGGGCAATGTTCAGAATCACGTTGCTATGGTCAAGAGGCAAGCTATTTGGGATAGAACCTTGGTGGGTGCATTCTCCTGCAGACCCTGACCCACCACACGTGAGAAACTCCCTCCAACACTTTGGCCCAGGTGGACTCCTTGTATTTTGTGAAGCAAATACCAAACTAACAGTGCAGCAGCAAGAAACACCACAAAATGTGGAGGATGACCAAATGGCTTCACAGTCCACACGGGGAGACACTTAGCCCCCAGTGACCACAGTTTACCTACAAAGATTGAATTCAGCACTGCTGACTCATGTTCATTGGAACATAAGAAACCATGTCCTCCAGGTCACATAGATGCAGACCCAGCTTTGATGCTCTCATTACAAAGGAATCTAAAGCTCCTGACAACAACATATATTTCAAGTGCCCAACCTCAGTGGCAGTTTCTGAAGAAGTCTTTAGGCCAGCAGAGCTCCATTTTTGTGGAGTGTTTACCCTGTCCCTTACTTTAGTAAACTACTCTACCACCTCCAATGTTGTGAACTTTTGAGCATATTAAATTCCAGCTATGTATTCCCAGATTTTCTAACTCTTCTCCTCTAATGATGTATTACTTGGGGCGAGGGTAATGTCAAGGCATTGTTCTGGAAGAGAGTGAAATATTTCTCCATGTGTTTTTTTTTTCAATTATTTTATTTCATATTATTTTTTTATTTTTTTAATTGGGTGTTCAAAACATTACAAAGCTCTTGACATATTATATTTCATACATTAGATTCAAGTGGGTTATGAACTCCCATTTTTATCCCAAATACGGATTGCAGAATCATATGTGTTACACATCTGCATTTTTATAATGCCCTATTAGTAACTGTTGTATTCTGCTACATTTTCTATCCTCTAGTATCCCCACTCCCCTCCCATCTTCTCTCTCTACCCCATCTACTGTAATACATTTATATCTTTGTTAATTTTCCCATTCCCCTCACAACCTCTTATATGTAATTTTGTGTAACAATGAGGGTCTCCCTACATTACCATGCAATTTCCTTTATCTCTCTCTTTCCGACCCCCACCTCATGTCTCTGTTTAATGTTGATCTTTTCTTCCTGCTCTTCCTCCCTGCTCTGTTATTAGTTGCTCTCATTATATCAAAGAAGACATTTTTATTTGTTTTTTGGGGTTTGGCTAGCTTCACTAAGCATAATCTGCTCTAGTGCCATCCATTTCCCTGCAAATTCAATGATTTTGTCATTTTTTAATGATGCATAATACTCAATGGTGCATAAATGCCACATTTTTTTATCCATTCATCTACTGAAGGGCATCTGGGTCGGTTCCACAGTCTAGCAATTTTGAATGGTGCTGCTATGAACATCAATGTGGCAGTATCCCTGTAATATGCTCTTTTAAGGTCTTCAGGGAATAGTCTGAGAAGGGCAATAGCTGGGTCAAATGGTGGTTCCATTCCCAGCTTTCCCAGGATTCTCCATACTGCTTTTCAAATTTGCCACAACAGTTTGCAGTCCCACCAGAAATGTACAAGAGTACCCTATTCTCCACATCCTCGCCAGCACTTGTTGTTTGACTTCATAATGGCTGCCAATCTTACTAGAGTAGGATGGTTTCTTAGGGTGATTTTAATTTGCATTTCTCTGACTGCTAGAGATGGTGAGCATTTTTTCATTTACTTACTGATTGATTGTATGTCCTCCTCTGAGTAGTGTCGGTTCAGGTCCATGGCCCATTTTTTGATTGGGTTATTTATTATCTTATTGTCTAATTTTTTGAGTTCTTGGTATACTCTGGATATTAGGGCTCTATCTGAAGTGTAAGGAGTAAAAATTTGTTCCCATAATTTAGGCTCCCTATTTACCTCTCTCATTTTTTATCCTGCTGAGAAAAAACTTTTCAGTTTAAGTAAGTCCCATTTGATGATTCTTGTTATTAACTCTTCTGCTATGGGTGTCCTGTTAAGGAATTTGGAGCCCGGCCCCACATTATGTAGATCGGAGCCAACTTTTTCTTGTATCAGATGCAGAGTCTCTTATTTGATATCTAGCTCCTTGATCCACTTTGAGTTAACTTTTGTGCATGGCAAGAGGAGGGGATTCGGTTTCATTTTGTTGCATATGGATTTCCATTTTTTACAACATCATTTGTTGAAGATGCTATATTTCCTCCATTGCATGCTTTTAGCTCCTTTATCAAATATAGCATAGTTGTAGCTTTGTGAATTAGTCTTTGTGTCCTCTATTCTGTACCATTGGTCAACCTGCCAGTTTTGGTACCAGTGCCATGCTGTTTTTGTTAATATTGCTCTGTAGTATAGTTTTAAGTCCGGTATCGCTATACCGCCTGATTCACACTTCCTGCTAGAATTGCTTTTGCTATTCTGGGTCTTATATTTTTCCATATGAATTCCATGATTGCTTTATCTATTTTTACAAGAAATGCCATTGGGATTTTGATTGGCGTTGCATTGAATCTATAGAAAACTTTTGGTAATTTCGCCATTTTGATGATGTTAGTTCTGCCTATCCAGGAACAGGGTATATTTTTCCATCTTCTAAGATCTTCCTCTACTTCTCTTTTTAGGGTTCTGTAGTTTTCATTGTATAAGTCTTTCACCTTTTTTGTTTGGTTGATTTTTAAGTATTTAATTTTTTTGAGGGTATTGTGAATGGAGTGTTTTTCCTCATTTCTGTTTCAGGAGGTTTGTCGCTGATATACAGAAATGTCTTTGATTTATGCGTTTTGATTGTATATCCTGCCACTTTGCTGAATTCATTTATTAGTTCTAGTAGTTCTTTTGTAGACCCTTTTGGGTCTTCTATGTATAGAATCATGTCACCAGGAAATAGTGATAATTTTCGTTCTTATTTTCCTATTTTTATGCCTTTGATTTCTTTCGTCTGTCTAATTGCTCTGGCCAGTGTTTTGAGAACTATATTGAATAGAAGTGGTGACAGAGGGCATCCCTGTCTTGTTCCAGATTTTAGAGGGAATGCCTTCAATTTTTCTCCATTCATAATGATGCTAGCCTGAGACTTAGCATAGATAGCTTTTACAATGTCGAGGTTAGTTCCTGTTATCCCTATTTTTCTAATGTTTTGAACATAAAGGGATGCTGTACTTTGTCAAATGCTTTTTCTGCATCTATCGAGATGATCATATAGTTCCTATCTTTAAGTCTATTGATGTGATGAATAACATTTATTGATTTTCGTATATTGAACCATCCTTGCATACCAGGGATGAATCCTACTTGATCCTGGTGAACAATTTTTTTGATTTGCCTTTGTATTCGATTAGGCAGATTTTTATTGAGGATTCTTGCATCTAGGTTAATCAGATATATTGGTCAGTAGTTCTCTTTCTTTGAGGTGTCTTTTTCTGGTTTTGGAATTAGGGTGATGTTGGCCTCATAAAATGAATTTGGCAGAGCTCCCTCTTTTTCTATTTCCTGAAATAACTTGAAAAGTATTGGTATTAATTCTTCTTTAAAGGTTTTGTAAAACTCCGCTGTATAGCCATCCGTTCCTGGGCTTTTCTTGGTTGGTAGTCTTTTGATTGCTTCTTCTATTTCATCCATTGATATTGGTCGGTTTAAATTGTGTGTATCCTCCTGACTCAGTTTGGGCAAATCATATGACTTAAGAAATTTATCGATGTCTTCACTATTTTCTATTTTATTGGAATAATGGTTTTCAAAATAATTTCTAATTGTCTTCTGTATTTCTGTAGCATCTGTTGTGATGTTGCCTTTTTCATCCCATATGTTAGTAATTTGAGTTCTTTCTCTTCTTTTCGTCTTTAGCATGGCTAAGGGTCTGTTGATCTTATTTATTTTTTCGAAGAAGCAACTTTTAGTTTTGTTAATTTTTTCAATAGTTTCTTTTGTTTCAATTTTGTTGATTTCCACTCTGATTTTAATAATTTCTTGCCTTCTGCTAAATTTGCTGTTGTTTTGCTCTTCCTTTTCTAGGGCTTTGAGATGAAGTGTGAGCTCACTTATTTGTTGGTTTTTCCTTTTTTTTCAGGAATGATCTCCAGGCGATGAATTTCCCTCTTAAAACTGCTTTCATTGTGTCCCATAGATTCCGATATGTTGTGTCTATAATTACATTTATCTCTAAGAATTTTTTGATTTCCTCCTTTATGTCTTCTGTAACCCATTGATCATTCAGTAACATATTGTTCATTTTCCATGTGATGTAGAATTTTTCCTTCCTTCTTTTATCATTGATTTCCAGTTTCATTCCATTATGATCAGATAAAATGCATGTTATTATCTCCACACCTTTATATTTACTGAGGGTTGCCCTATGGCATCATATATGGTCTTTTTTTGAGAAGGATCCATGTGCTGCTGAGAAAAAAGTATATCCACTTGATGATGGTTGATATATTCTATATATGTCAGTTACATGTTGGTTATTGATTGTGATATTGAGTTCTATACTTTCTTTATTCAACTTTTGTTTGGAGGATCTGTCCAATGGTGATAGATGTGTGTTGAAGTCACCCATAATTATTGTGTTGAGGTCTATTTCATTTTGGAGCTTGAGGAGAATTTGTTTCATGAACATCGTAGCACCATTATTTAGTGCATAAATATTGATAATTGTTATGTCTTGTTGGTGAATGGTTCCTTTTAACAGTATATAATGTCCTTCCTTATCCCTTTTGATTAACTTAGTCTTGAAGTCGATTTTATTTGATATGAGGATATCCACCCCTGCTTGTTTATGAGGATAAGTGTGCATGGTGTATTTTTTCCCAACCTTTCACCTTCAGCCTGTGTGTCTTTGCATTTCAGATGTGTCTCCAGGAGGCAACATATTGTTGGATTTGTTTATTTAATCCAAGTTACCAGCCTATGTCGCTTTATTGGAGAGTTGAAGCCATTTACATTCAGAGTTACTATTGATGTATTGTTTGTACTGCCAGCCATGTTTGATTATTTATCTTTTTTTAAATTTAGTTTGTTTCTCCATGATAAGCTTTCACCCTGCCTCTGTCATTACCAAGGTACTTCCCACTGATGGTTTTGGTTGTTGTTTTTCATTTCTTTCTTGTGTAGTGTTTTTCTCAAGACGCTTTGTAAAGCTTGTTTTCTGGCTTCAAATTCTTTTAGCTTTTGTTTATCATGAAAGATTCTTATTTTATTGTAGTACCTGATGGTTAATTATGCTGGATACATAATTCTTGGTTGGCATCCATTGTCTTTCAGTGTTTGAAATACGTTTTTCCAGGATCTTCTCGCTTTCAGCATCTGTGATCAAATATCCGTTGTTAACCTTATTGGTTTACCACTGAATGTATTCTGCCTCCATTCTCTTGTAGATTTATTATTTTCTCTTTGTTCTGTATATTGGATATCTTCATAACAATGTGTCTTGGCATTCGTCTACTGTGATTTTGTGTGCTCTTGTCCTGTATGCATCTACAATTTGTATATCCATTTCCTTTTTTATTTCTGGAAAGTTTTCTGTAATTATTTCATTCAGCAGTTTTCTCATTCCCTTGGTTTGAGTCTCTGTACCTTCCTCTATCCTGATGACTCGTAAGTGTGGTTTTATTTATGTTATCCCAAATCTCTTGGATGTTTTTCTTGTGATTTTTTTGCCAGCCTTTCTGAGTTGGCTGGACTCGTTTCAAGATGATATATTTTGTCTTCATTATCTGACGTTCTGGCTTCTACTTGCTCCACTCTGTTAGTGATACTCTCAATGGAGTTCTTAATTTGGTTTATCATTTCCTTCATTTCTAGAATTATTGTTTGATTTTTTTTATAATCTCTATCCACTGATAAAGATGCTTAACTTTTTCTTTTATATGTTTATGTAATTCATTTTCAATGTTTTCTTTTACTGTTTGGATTTTCTGTCTCGTATCTTCTTTAAGTTTCCATTCCATCTGTCTAAGGTATTCCTTGAGTTCTTTATAAGACCACTTTTCTGATGAATCCTGGTCCTCCTGAATATTTAGGGTGTTCTTCGTTGTTTGTTCTCCTTTTCTTCCTTGCTTGTTTATGCTGCTCATGTTACTTCTTGTTCTGTTTGACTGCTGAGTTACTGTTTACTCTTATAAATTTATTTGATGCTTGGGAGGAAAGATTTTAGAAGGGAAGGGAAAAAGTCACTAAAAAGAATGAGAGTAGGCAGGTAGAATGCAAGGAATGGGAAATAAGAAAATTGAAAAGAAATGAAATACAATAGAAAAAATAGAAAATAAAGAATGAAAATGATTTTTTTTAAAAAAATGATAATGATAATATAAAATTAAAATTAAAATTTTAAAAAATAATAATAACAAAATAGGGGAGGGGAGGGGGGATTGCAGAGGAAAGGAAAGGCAGCAGAATACAACAGTTACTAGTATGGTATTATGTAAAAATGTGGATGTGTAACCCATGTGATTCTGCAATCTCTACTTGGTTTAAAAAAGGGAGTTCATAACTCACTTGAAGCTAATGTATGCTAATGTATGAAATATGATATGTCAAGAGCTTTGTAGGGTTTTGAACAACCAATAAAAAATAAAATAAAATAAAATTATTTTGCCATTTAAAAAAAAAAGAAAATAATTTTGAAGTTTATCTATGATCCAGGGGCAAGTTAAATGAAACAGTTTCCAGTTGTTAAGTCACCAAAAAATTTATTATTTCATGTGTTATTTATTTGCTTTGTAGTATGTTTAAATTTTATTTTTGGAAAGTTTTTAACCTTATTAAATTTGTTTATTTGTTGTGGGGGAAACAATTGTATATAGGTTAAGTATTGTTTATCAAAAATGCTTAGAACAAGAAGCATTTCAGATTTTGGATTTTTTTGGAATTATGGAATATTTATACACACATAATCTTGGGGATAAGACTCAAGTGTAAATATGAAATTTATTTATATTTCATACATGCCTTAGACCCATAGCCTGGAGGAAATTTCATACAACATTTTTAGTATACCTGCATTTTGACTGTAACCTGTCAAATGAAGCCAAGTAGGATCCTTTTCACTTGTCACATTCCAGTACTAAAACACGTTAGATTTGGCATTTTGGATTTGGGATTTGGGGATTAGGGGTTCCCAGTTTCCAGAGGGCAAATTCTATTTTTCTACTAAAGTAAACTCATTTATCATAGTAAGTTGTCCTAAGTTAATTATCTTTGTATCCACAAAATTCCTAAAACTTATTGTGGTGCCTATATTTCTCCTTAAAATCATATTTCAAACATTTAATCTTGCTTCATTGAATAAAAACAAATCATATTTTCATCTAATTTTTAGATTCTTTAATTAATTAACACAATTGCTGTCTTATTAAAGGTTCTTTCACTTAAAATACATATTTTACATTGATATTAATAATAGATTTTCTGGAATTATCAATAAAATTTTTATACAATAGCTTTTGCTCCCTGTATTTTCAAACACCACTTAACTTGTGTGTTTGTGTTGCAAACAACTTAGAGCTGATTTTGTATTTTTACTTCAAATGACATTTTCTACACACTTTCATTTATTTTTTATAATTTATTCTTTTTTACTAGTTTTTTTTAGTTGTTGATGGATCCTTATTTAATTAATTAATTTATATGCAGTGCTGAGAATCCAACCAGTGCCTCACACATGCTAGACAAGTGCTCTACCACTGATCCACAACTCTAGCCCACTCCAGTTTATTCTTAAAATTCACATTTTTTTTTAGTTTATGTATAGGTATTTTTTTATTGGCTCTACACAGCACTGGTATACTATCATATTTCTTTTTTTAATTGGTTCTTTTTATACATAACATTAAGATTATACATAACATTAAGATTCATTTTGGCATAATTATAAAAGCATGAAATATAATTTGCTCTAATTCAGTCCCCAGTACTTCCTCTTTTTCTCCTTTCCTCCCTCTTTCTGTTCCCTTCCCTCCACTCTACTGATCTTTCCGCTATTTACTTTTAGTTTGGGGGGATTGTGCAGGTGTGTGTTGTGTGTATACATAATGGTGAGATCCAATACGTTTTTTCCCTTTCATTTGTTGTTTTATGGTAATACCGTGTGATTATTTTTATAGTGTTTAAGTTCTTTTATGAGGATTTTGGAAAATAAAAGCAATAAATTTGTGTTCTCAGATGGTCATCATGAACCGGAAAAAAAAATAAAATAAAATAAAAAATTTTAAAACATTTTTTAAAAGTTAAAGAACAGCAACAAAAAAATGAAAATAAAAGAAAACAAAAAAAACAAAAACAAAAACAAAAAAAAAACAAATTAAAATAATAGTAATAACAATAAATGCAGTCATAGATTGCAATAAACTTCTTTTCCAGTACGTAGAGCTGTGCCCACTGGGCCAAGCTTCTCCTTTCAATAAGTGGGAACCAATCACTGTGCAGCAGCTCTTCCTCCCAGACTGGGTGGGTGTCCAATCCTGAGTGCCTAGGACCTTCTTTTGTGTTTCCTCAAGCCAGGCCCCACTCACCTGTGACACTCACCACAATACTGGCTACATGCCAGGTCTGCTGCTCCTAGGAGCCCTGTTTTCATGAACGCCTGGGAACACTCTCCCTGTTTGTCTCCCTCAGACCCTAAGTTTGTAGAGCTTAGGCCTGAGAACCCCCAGCGAATTTGCTTGCACTCCGGAAGCCATGCCCCCAGAAGCTGGAGCAAGAGACTTCAGTTTTCAGCACTGGTGGGAGCGGTGGCCTGGAGGTCTGCACCACGAGTCCCGTGCCACTCCTAATTCCCTCGGTCTGGCTATCCTGCTCAAGGGAGAGCTGGGAGGGGCTCTTAAGATTTCCCCACAAGTTCGCAAATTTACAGGAATTTGTTTCACTTTCAATTACTTCCTGCTTCAGGACACATGTATTCTTCCATGTTTCTTGACAGGTCTTTTCATGAGAGTTCTTTCAAGACACATTACTTTCAATTTCCATAATCACTTTTGAAGCAAAACTCACATAAACTTTATGATGAATTATAACTCTGATATTACCATTAGATGTATGACTGGTTGGAATTAATGATTGCATAACGATATAGGATTTCTTATATATTTTCAGATAAAAATTCAATCCATTATTTAAAGTGGAACGAGTTATATTATTTATTCACAGTATGGTCTATTCATGCATTATCTCTATATTCATAGACGCAGTGTACACTTCTTTATACCCCCAATACTAATTTATATGTCTTCAAAATATTGCTCCCTGAAATGTTGGAAGAAATACTCATGTCACCTGATCTACTTATACATTTAATCACAGAAATATTCGGAACACAAAATGCAAAGCTCACACTTATGTTTGTACCAAAGCCTAAAAGGAAAGTAAACATGGATTACTAAAAACATCCATGTCCAGCTTGCCTAATGCTCTCAAATATCAATCCTATTGGTGACTACATATTTGTTTCTTCTTAAGATTATATATTCAAACTCAACCCTACTGAAAATGTCTAATCCTATCCCTCACTTTATACATTGCCTGATTTCATTATGGCTCTATTTCTATCTGTTTCCTACATATTTTCCCCAGTTCATCATTGTGACTGACTCTTCACATGTGCTGACATTTACATTCACACTCTAATCGATAACCTATTGCTAATAAACGTTTGTTCCTAATCCTATACTCATTCTTTTTCTAAACCTACCGACTATCTTCCTAATCCTACCGACTATCCTTTTTTGACTGGATATTCTCTTCTACATTCAATCAAGCAAGGTACAAGGTCTTATGCCATTGTATATTGATCTATCTGAGACCTCTGTGCAGAATGTAATTTTATTCTAAGTATCACAATCAAGGGTCCAATGCCCTTCTGGGCTTCAAATGTTACCTAGATTTCTAGTTTCACACTTATATTTCACATATATATTCTAGTAAATATCGCAGTTTAAAATACCATTATTCATTCTGCAGGATGATTCCTAAACCAAATCCAACATGTTATTGACCCTAAACATACACTGTTCCCTCAATCTAACTTTACAGAAGAGCAGGGACAGAGTTGGTCTTACAATACAGGAATGTAGGGGATCTTCCACCTGCTGAGAACCTCAAAGGTCCATGCAGACATGATCCCTGGAAAAGAGGTAGGCAGCTATGAAGGACCTGAGAGAGCAAAAGTCATCTTCCATGGCAAACAACCTTGTCAGGATGAAGGGGTGTGTCTGAATCAGCCACTTTCTTCTTAATGTAGAGAAGATGGACCAAACAAGATCTGTGTGGAGAGCTGTTCCCGTGTGTCTATGGTTGATATACCATTCTAACTTGTGACAGTGTCACAGGAAGTAGGGGCAGCCTCCATCTCATGGGACCCTTGGAAGCAGCTATTAGGACAAAGTGTTTGCCAAGGCATTGACCTCATTCAGTTCCTGAAGGAAGTGACCTACCTTACTTCTTTGGTGATGGAACTCTCTGAACTTGGGATCCAGGAAGCCAGGCATCCAGAGCCAGTCCCAGTCCCAGTACCAGTGGGCTCACTTGTTTTGTTTTACCAATGACAGATTCTGTCTTTCTTGGTACCTACTGATGTGAGGATGGCCAAATATCAGGAGAGCTCTGAAGACGGGCCTTTCCTTAGTAAGTAGGTAGTGACTCACCGCTGGCTCCTAACAACTACACAGAGTTGGCCAAGGAGACCAGATCTGCCACAGTACAGGCCATTTCGGGTGAACATAGTAGGGCCCGCTAGTCAGAGGACACTCTGGATATTCAGAGACTTACTTGGGGGAAGGAGGTGCTTTGTGTTTGTGGGTGTGAGTTTGTGGTTTTGTCTCATTTTCTTAGAATAGGTAGGAAAGCTGGTATGTCTGGTTTGCAGTGGACTGTTTCTAGATAGTCTTTTGACAAGGCAAGTGTTTCTATGTCTGTGTATAACACTGTGTCCGTGGTTGTAGACATTAGAAAAGAGAATGCATCAATGAATGTGTCCTGTCTAGTAGAAAGCTTCCCAGCATTCATCCTGCCCAATTTATGACTGCACTGCAGGTTGCCTTATCGATGGGCAACACCTACTATCTTCCTAAGTTTCAGATTTCTTCCTGAATTCTGACCAATCTGCAGAATAGTCTCATGGTTTTGTGTCCAAGATAGGTACCACCCCAAGCTCTGTCACATGGCCATGTACTGAATAGCTGAAGGTAATGGCGAGCTTCTTAGAAAACTCAGATATCAGTGTGACCAGGTAAGTCTCAGTGGAGAAACCATGGTTTGTGCCTTTTGCTTACCTATTTTTCTGTTTCACTGAATGACAGGAAGGTCTTTGCCTCAGGCCACCCCTTTGATAAGCATGAAAAAAACAGTTTTCATATGGAAATGATTGGGCATCACCCGTGGCTCTTTGCTTAATTACTTTGAATGGGATGTGTCTGAATCAGCCTCTTGGCCCTGTGTGAGGCTGTGGCTTATATTTTCAGCACCTGATGGATATAAAGAAAGATCCCATGTGTGCATCCAAAACTAAAATGGCAAAATTCAGTCATTGTGGATGATGTCTCTCTCCTTCCTCTATTAGGTTGCAGACAATCATCAAGTGAGTATAGGGATCCTTTGGGTAAAATGAGTTTTTCAAAGCCATGCAGAGGTGCTTGGGTTTTCTCATGATTCCACTTCACATAAAGAATCTAAACCCCACAGTCAGTAGGCCTCAAATTGGAGAAACAGAGTAGTTGTAATGGCAGGCCTATTTGATCACTCCTGGTTCACAGGAATGGTGTCCATGCCACCCTGACTTTAGGCAAATGAGGGCCAAGGGAGCTTATTTTGGACACTCTCTTGCGCTGCACCCCTCATGAAAATCTCCAGCCAGAGGTTAAAATGAGGGTCTATGTGGAAGAAGATGAGGGCCATGTGGGAATGTTTTGGTTTTAATTTTGGTAATTTGTGTGGCAGTTGGAAGGGATGACTGGGTCCCCCTCGGCTTGTACTCTGGTGTAATACTCCTTAGAGACTGAGTTGTAGAACTGACCTCAGAGAAGTATTGCCATGAATTGTGTGGGGATGTTAGGAGGCCACGCATGAGAGTCGCCCTTGGAAACTGAGATCTATGCCAAGGGTGGCTTTCCACAGAACACTGAGAATCTCAGCCAGGATATCACATGATTTTATTCTGAAAAACTTGGCAGCCATAGTTGAGAGTCAAAACACACATGGACCTCACATTGTAGACCTCAATGGTTCTGGCTTCATGTGACCTTTTGGCCACTATTTGGGATGCCTTGCCTGTGATTGTTCTCCAGAGCTTTCATTGAAATGAGCTTCCTTAACATTTAATGGTTCGTGAATGAATTGAAACCCACAGTGACTACAACTTCTTCCTTGAATAATGGCTAGATAAATACCATGAAATTTTTGAAATTTCAATGACCAGTTGGCACTGGAAAACCTTTGGATGTCCTGATGCTGATCATGAGTATACCAGACAGTGCCTTGATTGACAGGGTTTCATAAAAATGGTGTAGAACAGAGATGCCAGTTAGTTGGTGCCTGCTGATTAGTGGGCCTAGAGCAGTGGTGAGCAGATGTGTGACAAAACATCTGTGGTGAGGCCACGTGGAACTGCCATTGGCGTCCAAATGGCTTGTGACTGATATGGTTTCAGCCAACAGACCCAGTAGGTAAAGGCATCTTGTTATATGGAGAGGTTTCAGGGAAATGTTCAGAATCAGGTTGCTATGGTCAAGGGGGAAAGCTATGTGGGATAGAAGCCTGGTTATTGCATTCTCCTGCAAACCCTCACCCACCACACGTGACAGAACTCCCTCCAACAATGTGTCCCAATTGACCTCCTTTATTTCGTGAAGCAAATACCAAACTCCCAGTGCAGCAGCAAGAAACACCACTAAAAGTGGAGGATGAACAAATGTCTTCCCATTTAGCACAGGGAGAAACTTAGCCCCAGTGTCCACAGTTTAGCTACAAAAAAATAATTCAGCACTGCTGCCACATGTTCAATGAAAAATAAGAAACCATGTCTTACAGGTCACATATATGCAGAACCAGCTTTGATGGTCTCTCTATAAAAGAACTAAATCTCCTGAAAACAACATGTATTTCAAGTGCCCAACCTCAGAGGCAGTTTCTCAAGAATTTTTTAGGCCAGCAGAGCTCCATGTTTGAGGAGTGTTTACCTTTTGCCTTACTATTTTGAACTCTGCTACCACCTCCAAGGTTGTGAACTCCTGAGCAAATTCCATTCCAGATATGTATTCACAGATTTTCTAACTCTTCTCCTCTAACTGTATCTTACTTTGGTAAAAGATAATGTCAAGGCATTGTTCTGGATGAGACTGGGAAGATTTTGGGGTAGCACATATTTGCATAGACATTGGATTCATTTTTCAATTTCCCTTTAAAACACTGAATCTCTAACCCTAACCAATTCCAAACTAGACTCTGACTACTAATCCTAATATGATGGAGAAAAATAACAAAAAACAGAAAAGAAGTACAAGCAGTTCAGAGGAGGCAAGGTGTATACTTGGACTTGCCTTTTGCATAATATAGGGTAGGAGTTATAAATCTTGCAAATTTTTTTTGAAATAGTTCTCCATGTGTTTTTAAAGTTAACAAATATGTGAATTCCTTTCTCCCTTTCTCTGTAGCCTATTAAGCACATGTATTTTTATATGCACATATAGAATTCTACCTGGTACCACACGTACATTCTTGTGAGGTGGTTGACTTGGCAGATACAAATTGTGAGAAGAGATCACTCCTCGTAAATGCTATTGGAACTGAAATTTCAAACTATGGGTGAACTTTCTAGTTGAACAACATTATACATCAATCCATTTTCAGTATAATGAATATTTTTGGATCTGTGGATGATATATATTTCATGATGGATTTTGATTGGCATATATATTGTTAGTTTTTAATGTCTCTCTCTCTGTCTCTCTCTCTCTCTCTCTCTCTCTCTCTCTCTCTATATATATATATATATATATATATATATATATATATATACTCTCCAGATATTTCAAAATATGTAATATATGTGACTTATTATACACGCCCTAAATTCATTCATATTCATTTATGTGGATTTATAATCAACTTTTCACAAGATTATTTTCCAAACTATTCATCCACCTGAAATTCATATTTGTTTCCTAGTACTGACAACTAACTTCAGTGAATGGTGTATACAAATCCTAATATTTCTACAGTAACTAACCCAGTTTAACATCAATGCAAGTAGATTCCTATGGGACATGATATGTATTTTGACGTTCATATTTATTCAACAGTGGGACATTATTATTTCTTCAGTTTATGCACATCATAATATATATATTTCATCCAAAAGTTCAAAAATATATAGGAATTTGTTTCACTTTCAATCACTTCCTGCTTCTGAAAACATGTATTCCTCCATGTTTTTTTACTGCTCTTTTCATGAGACTTCTTTCCAAACACATTATTTTCGATTTCCATAATCAATTTTGAAGCAAAACTCACACACTCTTCATGAAAATCCTAATACTAATATTATCATTGATGTATAACTGGTTGTAATGAATGTCTGTATATCAATATTTGATTTCCTGTATTTTTTCAGATATCAATTCAATCCATTATTTATAGTGGAATGAGTATATGTTTTATTCAGAGTATGTTCCATTCATGCATTATCTGTATATTCATAGAAACAGGGTACACCTGTTTGTACCCCCAATACTAATTTATACGTCTTCAAAATATTGCTCCCAGAAATGGTGGAAGATATACTCATGTCACCTGATCTACATATATATTTTATTACAGTAATATTATGGACACAAAATGCAAAGATCACACTTATGATTGTACCAAAGCCTAAATGGAAAGTGAGCATGGATTAGTAATAACATCCATGTCCAGGTTGCCTAATGCTCTCAAATTTCAATCCAATTGGTGACTACATATTTGTTTCTTGCTAAGATTATATATTCAACCTCAACCCTGTTGAAAATGTCTAATCCTATAACTCACATTATACTTTGCCTGATTTCCTTTTGTCTCAATTGATATTTACTTTCCTACATATTTTCCCCAGTTTATCATTGTGAATGACTCTTCACATGTGCTGACATTTACATTCACTCTCTACCCGAAACCCTATTGCTAAAAAAGTTTTTGTCCAAATCCTATACTCACTCTTCTTTCTAAACCTACTGACTATCTTCCTAATCCTATCGACTATCCCTTTTTGACTGCATGTTCTCTTCGACATTCAATCATCCAAGGTAAAGGTCCTATGCCATTGTATAGCGATTAATCAGAGACATCTGTGCAGAACATAATTCAAAACTAAGTATCCTACCCAAGGGCCCAATACACTTCTGGGCTTCAAAACTTACATAGATTTGGGTTTTCAAACTTATATTTCACCTATATATTCTTTTAAATTTCGCAGGGTCCCAATAACATTATTCATCCCGCAGAATGATTCCCAACCGAATTCGAACCTGTTATTAACCCTAACCATACGCTGTTCCCTCAATCTACCTTTACAGAGGAGCAGGGATAGAGTTGGTCTTACAATACAGGAATGTAGGGGATCTTCCACCTGCTGAGAACCTCAAAGGTCAATGCAGAAATGATCCTTGGAGAAGTTGTAGGCAGCTATGTAGTACCAAAGAGAGCAAAAGTCTTCTGACATGGTAAAGAACCTGGACAGGATGAAAGGATGTGTCTGAATCAGCCTCTCTCTTCTTAATGTAGAGAAGATGGACCAAAGCAGGCCTGTATGGAGAGAAGTTCCCCGGTGCATATGGTTGATATACCATTCTAACTTGTGACAGTGTCACAGAAAGTAGGAACAGCCTCCATCTCATGAGACCCTTGGCAGCAACTGTTAGGACAAAGTGGTTGCTAAGGCAGTGACCTCATTCATTTCATGAAGAAAGTGACTTCACCTAACTTACTTGGTGATGGAACTCTCTGAACTTGGGATTCAGGAAGCCAGGCATCCAGAGCCAGTCCCAGTAACAGTCCTAGTGGGATCACATGTTTGGTTTTACAGAGAAAAGGGCAGAGAGAGTCTTTTTTGGTACCTACTGATGTGAGAATGGCCAAATGCCAGGACAGCTCTGAAGAGGGCCCTTTCCTAAGAAAACAGGTAGTTGGTCATCGCTGGCTCCTGACAACTTCACAGATTTGGCCACGGAGACCAGATCTGAGACAGGGCAGGCCAGTTCAGCTTAACAATATGGTCCACAGTCAGAGGACACTCCGGATTGTCACAGACATATTGGGGGAAGGAAGTGCCTTTGTGGGTGTGGGTGTGAGTTTGTGGTTTTGTCTCATGTTCTGAGAATAGGTAGGAAAGGCGATTTGTTTGGTTTGGAGTGGACTGCTTCTAAAAAGTCGTTTGACAAGGTGAGTGTTTCTATATCTGTGTATCTCACTGTGTCCGTGGTTGTAGACATAAGAAAAGAGAATGCATCAATGGATATGTCCTGTCTAGAAGAAAGTTTTCCATCATTCATCCTACCCAATTTATGACTGGACTGCAGGTTGCTTTATGGATGGGCAACCCCTACTATCTTCCTAAGTTCCTGTTTTCTTCCTAAATTTTGGCCACTACCCAGAATAGGCTCATGGTTTTGTGTCCAAGATATGTAACACCTCCAAGCTCTGTGACATGGCCATGTACTGGATAGCTGAATGGAATGGCGAGCATCTCAGGAAACTCAGATATCAGTGTGACCAGGAAAGTCTCAGTGGAGAAATACTGTTTTGGGCCTTCTGCTTACCTATTTTTCTGTTGCCCTGAATGTCAGGAAGGTCCTTACCTCAGGCCACTCCTTTTTGAAGCCTGAAGTAAACAGTTTTTAAATGCAAATGAATGGGCATCACCTGTGGTGCTTTGCTTAATTGCTTTCGAAAGGGATGTGTCTGAATCAGCTGCTTGCCTCTGGGTCAGGCTATGGATTAGATTCTCAGCACCTGATGGATATAAAGAAAGTTCCCATGTGTGTATTGAAAACGAAAATGGTAAAAATATCAGTCATTGTGGATGAAGTTTCTTGCCTTCCTCTGTTAGGTTCCTAACCTCCATCAAGTGAGAATAGGATCCTCTGGGTCAAATGAGTTCTTTGAACTCCTGCAGAAGTGCTTGGGTTCTCCCATGATGCCAAATCACATAAAGAATCTATACCTGACAGTCAGTTGGCCTCAAATTGGAGAAGCAGAGCAGTATTAAAGGCAGGCCTATTTGATCACTCCTGGTTCACAGGAAGGGTGTCAAGGCCACCCTCATTTTAGGCAAATGACGGGCAAGGGTGCATATTTTGGACATTGCCTTGGGCTGCGCTCCTCATGGAAACCTCCAGCAAGAGTTTATGATGAGTGTCTATGGAAGAAGATGAGGGTCATGTGGGAATGTTTTGGTTTCAATTGTGGTCATTTGTGTGGCGGTTGGAAGAGATGACTGGGTCCACATGGGCTTGAACTCGGGTGTGATTCTCCTTCGAGACTGAGTTCTGGAACTGACCTCAGAGAAGTATTGCCATTAATTGTGTTGGGATTGTAGGAGGCCACGCATGAGAGTCACCCTTGAAACCTGAGATTGGGCCCTGGGTGGCTTTCCACAGAGCACTGAGAATCTCAACCAGGATATCACATGATTTTATTCTGAAAGACTTGGCAGCCATAGTTAAGAGTCAAAACACACATGGACCTCACATTTTAGACCTCAATGGGCCTGTCTGCATATGACATTTTGACCACTCTTTGGAAAGCCTTGCCTGTGAGAGTTCTCCAGAGCTTTCATTGAAATGAGCTTCCTCACCATTTAATGGTTCTTGGATGAATGAAAACCCCAAAGTGCCTCCAACTTCATTCTTGAACAATGGATAGATAAATACCATGAAATTTTTGAAATTCCCAATGACCAGGTGGCACTGGAGAACCATTGGATGTCCTATTGCTGCTCATGAGTGTACCAGACAGTGCCTTGATTGACTGGAGTTCTTGAAAATGGTGTGGAACACAGATGCCAGTAAGTTGGAGCCTGCTGAGTAGTGGGCCTAGAGCAGTGGTGTGCAGTTGTCTGATAATATATTTGCGGTGTGGCCATGTGGGTGTGTCATTGGCTTCCAAATGGCTTGTGACTGACTTGGTGCAGCCAGCAGAAAATTATATGAAAAGGCATCTGGTTATATGGACAGGTTTCAGGGCAATGTTCAGAATCAGGTTGCTATGGTCAAGGGAGCAAGAAATGTGGGATAGAAGCCTGGTTGGTGCATTCTCCTGAAGACCCTGACCCACCACACCTTACAGGACTCCCACCAGCACTGTGACCCATTTGAAATCCTTGTATGTTGTGAAGCAAATACAAAACACCCAGTGCAGCAGCAAGAAACACCACGAAAATTGGAGAATGACCAAATGGCTTCAAAGTCCACACAGGGAGACACTTAGCCCCCAGTGGCCACAGTTTATCTACAAAGAGAGAATTCATCACTGCTTCCTCATGTTCATTAGAAAATAAGAAACCATATCCTCCAGGTCACATAGATGCAGACCCAGCTTTGATGGTCTCCGTACACAGGGAGCTAAAGCTCCTGACAACAACATATTTTTCAAGTGTCCAACCTCAGAGGCAGTTTCTCAAGAAGTCTTAATGCCAGCATAGCTCCATGTTTGTGGAGTGTTAACACTGTCCCTTACTTTTGGAAACTCCTCTACCACCTCCAAGGTTGTGAACTCCTGAACATTTTCCATTCCAGGTATGTATTCACAGATTTTCTAACTCTTCTTCTCTAATTGTGTCTTACTAGGGGCGAAGATATTGTCAAGGCATTGTTCTGGATGATAGTGGGAATTTTTTGTAGCACATATTTGCATACACATTGGATTTATTTTCCTATTTTCCATTTGAAATACTGAATAACTGACACTAACCCATACCCTAATAGACTCTTACTACTAATCCTAATATGATGGAGTAAAATAACCCAAACAGAATAGAAATGCAAGCATTTCAGAGGAGGCATGGTGTATAGTTAGACTTGGCTTTTGCATGATAAAGTGTAGGTGTTATAATTCAAGTTAATTTTTAATTGAAATAGTTCCATGGGTACTTAAAGTAAACAAATATGTGAATTCCTCTCTCCCTTTCTCTGTAGCCTATTCAGCACATGTATTTTTATATGCACATATAGAATTCTACCTGGTACCACAGGTACACTCTTGTGAGGTGGCTGACTTGGCAGATAGAAATTGTGAGAATAGATCACTCCGCCTAAACGCTGTTGAAACTGAAATTTCAAACTATGGGTGAGCTTCTTAGTTGAACAACATTATACATAAATCCATGTTCAGTAAAATGAATATTTTTGGATCTGTGGATGATATATATTTCATGGTGAATTTCGATTGGCATATGTATTACTAATTTTTAATGTCTCTCTCTCTCTCTGTGTGTGTGTGTGTGTGTGTGTGTGTGTGTGTGTGTGTATATATACACACACACACACACACACACACACACACTAAATTTTTTTAAAATATAAAATATATGTGTCTTATTATACACTCACTAAATTCATTCATATTCATGTATGTGGATTTAGAGTTAACATTTCACAAGATTATTCACGGAAATATTCATCCACCTGAAATACATATTTTTTCCTAGAAATGAAAAATAACTTCAGTGAATGGTGGATACAAATCCTAATATTTCTACAATAATTGATCCAGTTTGTCATCAATGCAAGTAGATTCCTATGGGACATGATGTGTATTTTGATGTTCATTTTTATTCACCACTGGTATGTTACAATTTCTTCAGTTTATGCACATTATAGGATATATATTTCATCCATACGTTAGCAAAATTATAGGCATTTGTTTCACTTTCAATCATTTTCTGCTTTAGAACACATGTAATCCTCCATGTTTCTTGACTGGTTTTTTCATGAGACTTCATTCCAAACATATTATTTTCGATTTCCATAATCAAATTTGAAGCAAAACTCACACACCCTTCATGATAAAGTATAACCCTAATATTACTATTAGATGTATAACTGGTTGGAATGAATGATTGTATATCAATATAAGATTTCTTATATATTTTCAGATATCAAATCAATCCATTATTTAAAGTGGAACCAGTTATATTATTTATTCACACTATTGTCTATTCATGCATTGTCTCTATATTCATAGACACAGAGTACACCTCTTTGTAAACCCAATACTAATTTATACGTCTTCAAAATTTTGCTCCCAGTAATGGTGGAAGAAATACTCATGTCATCTGATCTACATATACATTTTATCAGAGTAATATTCTGGACACAAAAAGAAATGGTCACACTTATGTTTGCACGAAAGCCTAAATGTAAAGTGAACATGGATTACTAAAACCATCCATATCAAGTTTGGCTAATGCTCTCAAAATTCAATCCTATTTGTGACAACATATTTGTTTCTTGCTAAGATTATATATTCAAACTCAACCCTGTTGAAAATATCTAATCCTATCTCTCACTTTATACTTTTCCTGATTTCATAATGTCTCTATTTATATCAGCTTTCCTACATACTTTCCGCAGTTCATCATTGTGACTGACTCTTCAATTGTGCTGACACTTACATTCACACTCTAATCCAAACCCTATTGCTAAGGAACTTTTGTTCCAAATCCTATACTCACTCTTCTTCTTAAACCTACTGACTATCTTCCTAATCCTACCCATTATCCCTTTTTGACTGGATGTTCTCTTATACATTCAATAATCCAAGGTACAGGGTCTAATGCCATTGTATATCGATCTATCTCAGACATCTGTGCAGAACATAATTCAACGCTAAGTATCACAATCAAGGGCCCATCCCCATTCTGCGCTTCAAATCTTACTTAGATTTCTGTTTTCATACATATATTTCACCTATATATACTTATAAATGTCGCAGGTTCCCAGTACCATTATTCATCCAGCAGAATGATTCCTAATTCAAATTGAACATATTATTAACCCTAACCATACACTGTTCCCTCAATCTAACTTTACAGAAGAGCAGGGACAGAGTTGGTCTTACAATACAGGAATGTAGGGGATCTTCCACCTCCTGAGAACCTCAAGGTCCATGCAGAAATGATCCCTGGAGAAGATGTAGACAACTATGAAGGACCTGAGAGAGCAAAAGTCAGCTTCCATGGAAAACAACCTGGTCAGGATGAAGGGTTGTTTATGAATCAGCCTCTCTCTTCTTAATGTAGAGAAGATGGACCAAACCAGGTTGGTGTGGAGAGCTGTTCCTAGGTGCCTATGGTTGATATACCATTCTACCTTGTGAAAGTGTCACAGAAAGTAGGGGCAGCCTCCATCTCATGGTAGTCTTGGAAGCAACTGTTAGGACAAAGTGGTTACCAAGGCAGTGATCTGATTCAGTTCCTTAAGGAAGTGACCTCACCTCACTTCTTTGTTGATGGAACTCTCTGAACTTGGTATCCAAGAAGCCAGGCACCAAGAGGCAGTCCCAGTCCCAGTGGTCTCACTTGTTTGGACTTACCAAGGACAGAGTCAGTCATTCTTGCTACCTACTGATGTGAGGACGGCCAAAACCAGGAAAGCTCTGAAGAGGGGCTTTTCCTGAGAAAGTAGGTAGTGGCTCACTGCTGGCTCCTGACAACTTCACAGAGTTGGCCAAGGAGACCAGATCTGAGACAGGACAGGCCATTTCATTGGAACATAGTATGGCCCACCAGTCAGAGGACACTCCGGATAGTCACAGACCTACATGGGGGAAGGAGGTGTCTTTGTGGGTGTGGGTGTGGGTTTGTGGTTTTGTCTCATATTCTGAGAATAGGTAGGAATGGCGGTTTGTTTGGTTTGGAGGGAACTGTTTCTAGTAAGTCATTTGACAAGGCGAGTGTTTCTATGTCTGTTTATACCACTGTGTCCCTGGTTGTAGACATTAGAAAAGAAAATGCATCAATTGGTGAGTCCTGTCTAGTAGAAAGCTTCTCAGCTTTCATCCTGCACAATTCATGAATGGACTGCAGCATGACTTATCGATGGGGAACACCTGCTAACTTCTTAAGTTCCTGTTTTCTTCCTGAATTGTGTGCACTCTCCAGAATAGGCTCATAGTTTTGTGTCAAATATATGTACCACCTCAAATCTCTGTGACATGGCCATGTACTGGATAGCTGAAGGGAATGGCGAGCATCTCAGAAAGCTCAGATATCAGTGAGACCAGGAATGCCTCATTGGAAAAACTCTGCTTTGGACATTTTGCTTACCGATTCTTCTGTTGCCCTGAAAGTCAGGAAGGTCTTTGCATCAGGTGTGTCATGTGGGAGTGTTTTGGTTTTAATTGTGGTCAATTTTGTGGCCGTTGGAAGACATGGATATGTCCACCTGGGCTTGAACCCTTATGTGATTCCCCTTAGAGACTGAGTTCTGGAACTGACCTCAAAGAAGTATTGCCGTGTATTGTGTTGGGATTTTAGGAGGCCACGCATGAGAGTCGCCCTTGGAAACTGAGATCTAGGCCCAGGGAGGCTTTCCGAAGAGCACTGGAAATCTCAGGAAGGACATCACATGATTTTATTCTTAAAGACTTGGCAGCCATCGTTGCAAGTCAAAACACACATGGACCTCACATTGTAGACCTCAAATGCCTGGCTTAATGTGACCTTTTAGCCTGTCTTTGGGAAGCCTTGCCTGTTAGAATTCTCAGAGCTTTCATTGAAATGAGCTTCTTCTCCATTTAATGGTTCCTGAATAAATTGAAACCCACAGTGCCTTCAACTTCATCCATGAAAAATGCCTAGATAAATATCATTAAAGTTTGGAAATTCCCATCACCTGGTGGCACTGGAGAACCTTTAGGTGTCCTATTACTGATCATGAATGTACCAGACAGTGCCTTGATTGACTGGGTTTCATGAAAATGGTGTAGAACAGAGATGCCAGTAACTTGGAGCCTGATGAGTAGTCGGCCTAGAGCAGTGGTGTGCAGGTGTGTGTTAAAACATCTGTGGTGGGCTGATGTGGATATGCCATTGGCTTTCAAATGCCTTGTGACTGATATAGTGCAGCCCCCATACCCTTGTATGTAAAGACATCTTGTTATATGGACAGGTTGAAGGGCAATGTTTAGAATCAGATTGCTGTGGTCAAGGGGGCAAGCTATGTGGGATATAAGCCAGGTTGGTGCATTCTCCTGCAGACCCTTACCCACCACACATGACAGAACTCCCTCCATCACTGTGTCCCAGTTGAACTTCTTGTATTTTGTGAAGCAAATACCAAACTCCCAGTGCAGCTGCAAGAAACACCACTAAAAGTGGAGGATGACCAAATGGCTTCACAGTCCACACTGCAAGACACTTAGCGCCCAGTGGCAACAGTTTACCTATAAAGAGAGAATTCAGCCCTACTGCTTCATGTTCATAGGAAAAAAAGAAACCATGTCCTCCAGGTCATATAGATGCAGACCCAGCTTTGATGGTCTCACTACAAAGGAAGCTAAAGCTCCTGTCATCAACATATATTTCAGGTGCCCAATCTCAGAGGCAGTTTCTCAAGAAGTCTTTAGGCCAGCAGAGCTCCATGTTTTTGGAGTTTTTACCCTGTCCTTTACTTTTGGAAACTCCTCTACAACCTCGAAGGTTGTGAACTCCTGAGCATTTTCCATTACCGATATGTATTCACAGATTTCTAACTCTTCTCCTCTAATTATGTCTTACTTGGAGTGAAGGAAATGTCAAGGAATTGTTCTGAATGAGACTGGGAAGATTTTTGGGTAGCACATATTTGCCTACACATTGGATTCATTTTCGAATTTTCCATTCGAAATACTGAATCCCTGACTGTCAGGGGTAGAAGGAATTCTTCTTCAAAGAACAGCCTGACACTTACAAGAAACAGCCCCCAGGAGACATCCTGTCTGCAAGACATCCTGTAGCCATATATGTCCCTGAGACATCCTGTGGCCATCTTTCTTCCAGAAACATCCTGAAGTTATCTCACCTTGTGAAGACATCCAGGAACTGCTGATAAGAGAGCTTTCCCATATCCAGCATATTAATACCCATGTGTGAACAATAAAATTTTGCAGCTTGATCAGAACTCCTGTGTTGCTCTCATCTCTCATGCCTCTTGTCCCTTCATTCCTCCCCATCTAGGTTCGCTGACCACGTTGATGTGTCCTGCCGGCCGGGACATCTGGCGCCCACCGACTGGGGCTCAAGCCTTTGACTGAGGGGGAACCCCTTCCTCCTGGAAGACTTGGTCAAGAGGAGCTCACGATCGCCTCAGCAGACACCACCCGGAGACATATCCAGGAGGAAGGTGGGGATGATGCACGGTGAGTGACGCACCATGTGACAAGCAGTATCGTCACATGATTTGTTTATTTCAGGCCTCAAGGAGTCCTTCAAGACATGAGGGGCACATGTTAAGAAAAAGGACTTAAAATTTTTCTTTTCATACATAGGAGAATTGTGTCCATGGTTTCCTCTTGAAGGGACCATTGATGGCAAAAATGGCTTAGAGTAGGAGACTGTTTAAAAGATTATTATGAATCCTTTGGCCCAGAAAAAATGCCAGTTCCCACCTTTTCTTACTGGAACTTAATTAATGAAATTCTTAAAAGTTTTCGCTTTGACAATGGTACCTTACAACTTGTCAGGATTGGGGAAGAGATTATGCAAAAGACCTCTCGTCCCCCCTCTGCATGCCCATCATTAGTATAGACATAGAACCTTCTCAGTCTTCCCAGGACCCTGAGAACCTTCCTGGTCCCCCTCAAAATACGACCCTAATTAATAAGGCTCCAATGATTAAAAACCACCTTTATCCAGTTTTAAATCCCAGAGACACATTGACCCCTGGGGAGGACGCTATCTTGGAGAAGGAAGCAGCTCTCTACCATTCAGAACACCCGCGACCTCTCAGGACCGTGCCACAGCCTATAGGATTTACCAAGCGAAGGTGAAAGCACCTATGTAAAACATCTTGCCTTTGAAAATGCTAACCCAGCATGTCAGAATGTTCTTCAACCACATAAGGATAAAGGGAAACTTTCTGAAGTTATTAGACTCTGTGCAGACGTGGGTGCAGCCCATGCCATGGGTCTGGCTTTAGGGACCGCCTTTACCAAGGCCTTTCACAATCCTGGCTCACGTACTTGCTTTACTTGTAAACAACCTGGCCATTTTGCATGTGAGTGTCCCACAGGCAAACAAAGCCTAGGAATAGCGTCTCCTCAAAGGGTAGCCCCCAGCTACCCTTTTCCATAGAAGTGGTAAAGGTCATCACTGGGCCAGTGAGTGTAGATCTAAGACAAATGCCCTCACACAGCCTATTTCTTCCTACTTCTCGGGAAACTCCCTGCGGGGCCAGCCCCCGGCCACAACATCCCCCACGACAAACACAGGAGCAATAAAGTTTGTTCCCTCCTAAACTCCCAACCTACCACAAAATCCTTCTCCACAATTGCCTCCCTCCAACTAGCCACCCCAGGCAGCACAAAATTGGACCTCTGTGCTGCCACAAATACAATATTAGACCCAATGCAAGGGCCCCAGATAATACCCAATGAAATTATGGGTCCCCCTCCATCTCATACATGTGCCCTTAATCTTGGAAGAACCTCCACTACCATACAAGGTGTTCAGGTCTTCGTTGGCATTAATGATAATGATTTCACTGGAGAAATAAAAATACTGGCCACTGCTATTAATGGAGTTACCGCCATCCCAGCAGGAACAAGACTTGCACAATTAATTCTCCTTCCCTTGGATTCAGGAGGCATTTCCAAAACCCAAACCTACCTCGGGGGACTGCCTTCTTGGGCTTCTCTGATGTGTATTGGGTTCAGCCCATTTCTCACAATAGACCCACCCTTACCTTACTTACTGAAGGAAAGGAATTCCAAGGAGTTCTAGATATTGGAGCTGATGCCACAATTATTTCTCAAAAATACAAGCCATCAGGTTAGCCCCTCACTCCATCCTTGACTGACCTTAAAGGGATAGGAAAATAAAAAAATCCTCTGGTCAGCTCTAGGTCTATTAGCTGCACTGATAAAGATGGTAATAAGTCAACTGTCACTCCTTTCGTTGATTCTGACCTCCCTGTTAACGTATAGGGAGGAGATATTTTGAGTTATTGGAAGTTATTCTCGCCAGTCCCAATTCCATGGTGACTCATCAAATGCTTCCTATGAATTTTGTTCCTGGTACAGGCCTGGGGATACTGAAACAAGGACAGGTGGAGGCTATACAACCCATACAAAAACAAATACATGTGGACTTGTGTATTCAGATTTTTAGTGTCAGTCCCTGACCCTCCTGTACCCCATGCAGATAAAATTATTTGGGAGACTCAGACTCCTGTGTTGGTGGATCAGTGGCCCCTTACCCAAGAAAAATTGGAGGCTGCCTCCACGTTAGTGCAGGAACAGCTTGCAGCCGGCCATGTAAAGCCCTCAACCTCATCATGGATTACTCCTATTTTTATTATCAAGAAAAAATCAGGCAAGTGGTGCCTTTTACAATATTTGTGTGCCATTAATAAAGTTATGCGCCCGATGGGAGCACTACAGCCAGGCATTCCCACACCAGTGGCGATTCCAAAAAACTATTGTAAAATGGTTATTGACTTAAAAGATTGCTTTTTTACCATCTTTTTACATCCTGAGGATAGACCCTATTTTGCCTTTAGTCTCCCTCACATTAATTTTCAGGGCCCTATGCAGAGATTTCAATGGAAGGTTCTTCCCCAAGGTATGGCCAACAGCTCTAGTCTTTGCCAAAAACACGTTGCTCAAGCAGTAGACCCTGTGAGAGAGCGATGAGCACAAAATTATATTTTACATTATATGGATGATTTGTTAATTGCTGCACCTAATACCCATGACCTTAATAATTGTTACTTGGACTTTTACAAAACCTCACTACCTTGGGACTACAGATAACTCCAGATAAGTTTCAAACACAGGACCCTTATACCTATTTGGGCCTTAAACTTCAAGATAATCAGATCCAAATTCCTAAAATACAACTATGTGTTTACCATCTTCACACACTTAATGATTTTCAAATATTACTGGGGGATATTCAATTGCTAGGAACATATTTAAAATTACCCACTTGTGTACTTTTGCCCCTTAATGATATTTTGATAGGTGATTCCCACCCCTCCTCCCCTCAAAAGCTTACTCCCGAGGCATGACATGCATTAAACCAAGCCACAGAAGCCATTGCCCAAAAGTTTGTTACACAAATTTCTTATAACCTTCCTCTGGTTCTGGTTATTTTCCACACTCCTCATACACCCACAGGAATATTTTGGCAGCGAGATCCACATTTTAAAAATAAAGGCTGCCCCTTGCTTTTGGTCCTTGTATCCACCACATCCTCCAAGGTTATTACTGTTTATCTTGCTCAGGTAGCTTCTCTTATTTTTAAAGGTCGTTTGCTTTCTCGACAACAATTTGGCAAAGACCCTGATAATATTTTAATTCCATATACTAAGGACCAAACCCATACTACAATTTTTACTAGAGACATGGATCAATGGGGTATTGCCCTATCAGGCTTTTTGGGAACAATTCATAACCACATCCCCAATGACCCCGTTTTAAATTTTGTCCAGTTACATTCATTTATTTTTCCCAAAATTACTCAAAAGGCTCCCATTCCTCAAGAACTTACTGTCTTTACAGATGGTTCCAGTAATGGCCGTGCAGTCTTTGTTGTCAATAACAAGCCTACCACCTTTGATACTGTCTATCAGTCAGCTCAGTTTGTGGAATTGTTCACCATAACACAAGTTTTCATAAAGTTTTTTTGATAATCTTGTTAATATTTATACAGACAGTGCCTACATTGCTCTTTCTGTGCCCCTGCTGGAGATTTCACCCACCATTATGGCTTCTTCCAATTCCCCCTTTCTGTTTCACCAGCTTCAGCAGCTAATTCAGGCCAGAAAACATGCATTTTCCTTAGGACACATCATGACACACTCTGACCTTCTGAGCCCTCTAACACAAGGTAATGCCCAAGCTGATGCAGCAACACGTTCCATCTTTCCAATTTTTGTTGGCTCCATTCAAAAGGCCATGGAGTTACAAAATCTTCACCATCTAAATTCCCAGAGCCATCGATTACTTTGGAAAATTACCAGGCAACATGCATGAGAAATAGTAAAAGCATGCCCTGGTTGCACTGTCTCCCTCCCCATTCAACACTTGGGAGTTAACCCCCGAGGATTACAGCCCAATCAGGTTTAGCAAATGGATGTTATTCATTTTCCTGAATTTTGAAAAACCAAATATATATACGTTTCTATAGATACTTTCAGCGGCTTTAGTTTTGCATCACCACATTCTGGAGAGGCTACCAAAGTTGTCCTTTCTCATCTTGTTTCAGCCTTTTTCGTAATGGGTAAACCAATACATATTAAAACAGATAAATGTCCTGCATATACCAGTGCCAAGTTTAAACAGTTTTGTGCTACCTTGCAATTTTGTCATACTACTGAAATTCCATACAACTCTCAGGGCCAAGGCATGTGGAACTTGCCCAGCTTAGCTTAAAGACTTGGCTATCCCGTCTTAAGGCTTCCGCCCTTGTATTTACCACTCCCAGGGATCGCCTTAACCATGCATTATTTGCCCTTATTTTTCTTACCTTAGACAGTGAAGGCCATTTGGCCACAGACAGACACTGGCATCCTTCGTCCAATTCTGTTCGCTCGCCTGTTATGTGGTGCAATCCCATTACAAATAAATGAAAACGCCCAGATCCTATCCTCATCAGGGGATGAGGCTCAGCTTGTGTTTTGGACCAAGAGCAAGCATCCCCAAGATGGTTACCAGAATGCCTGGTTAAACAGGTAAATTACTTACCTCAACCCAGGGACGGAGGCCCTCCCCCTGAGGACAAATTTTCCTCCATTTCAGATACAGCCAAGAATCTGTGCGAGGATCCTGCTTAAGGCACTTCTGCTGAACAGGTTTGAACACGGAGACCTTGGACCTCCAATTTCCAACATCATGGAGTACCTTTTTGCCCCCCCCCGTGAATGCAAAGGAGGATTTTGGACTGAGGCTCCCACTAGTTGGACCCATACTGCTGACTGCATGACTAAGGTGACTTACCTCCGTGCCAAGGTTGACCATAATCTCGGAGGAGTTCATCAGCCTAAATGGGTATGTGTTAACAAGCCAAAGATTATTCCCCCTAGTACAAGTAAAGCTCTCCAAAATTGTTCTGCAACTTGTACGCATACCCAGGCGATGCATGTCTCTTGTAATGTGTCGGCTTCACTTTGTGTTAATAAACAGGGAGAACAATTTTTTGAAGCCTCCCTAACTAAAACTCATGCAGCAGGGGGACCACTATTCATTATACCCCCATTCTCTTTGACCATGGAGGAGATGGCAAATACACCAAGCTACAGTCAGCTGGGTGCCAAGGCACTGTCGGAAAAGGTTCCTACTGGCCCATTAAGGCCCCTACAGGGGTCTCTGATGGTGGAGGACCCACTTATTCTGTCAAGCATCCTCAGATAATCAAACTTTTGAAACCCCAAATCCCTGAGCTCACATATCATCCCTTAATGTAGCCTAAATCCCAGTTCCCAGGTTTAGATACCAATACATTAGATATTTTGCAAACTACATTCTCCTAGCTTAATAATTCGAACCCCACCCTTGCTGGTGATTGCTGGCTCTGCATGACAGCAGGGGCAATCATGCCTATGGCAGTTCCTATTAATTCTATCATGGACAATGATAATACATGCCAACCCGGATTTCCCTTTAAAGTACAGCCTATAGGCACTTTTACATTATTTCTTTTAGGCGCGATGCAGAATAATACCTATGATACTGATGTTCGACTTACTTCCTTTGGAAATTGCTCAACAGTATAAAATTATTCCTCACCCACCCCATCTCTTTGTTCCTCCAATGGCACAGTTTTTATGTGTGGAGGAAACTCGGCCTTCCCACGCTTCCAGCGAATTGGACCATTGGTTGTGTTCTTGCTTTATTACTCCCTGATATAACTATTGTCCCAGGAGATGAACCTCTACCAATTTCTAGCCTAGACACTTTAGTCAAAAGACATAGGTGGGCAATACAGGCTTTACCACTCATTGCCAGCCTTGGAATAACAGCTGCTGTGGGCACAGGTACAGTGGCTTAGGCACGGCTATTCACTCTTACCATCGCCTGTCTCAACAACTTATAAATTATGTACAAACTTTATCAGGAACCTTTAAAGATTTGCAGGACCAAATAAATTCCCTGGCAGAAGTGTTCCTTCAAAACAGACGGGGCTTAGATTTGCTGACAGCTAACCAGGGTGGTATTTGCTTAGCCTTAGGGGAACGATGCTGCGTTTATGCCAATAAATCAGGCATAGTACGCATTAAAATTAAGCAGCTTCAAGAAGATCCAGAAAAGAGACAAAGGGAACTATTTGAAAATCCCCTCTGGATTGGGCATAATGGATTTCTACCCTACCTTCTTCCCCTATTAGTCCCTTTGTTGGGTTTACTTTTAATGGTGTCCATAGGCCCCTGCATTATAAAGAGGCTGGTACAATTTATTAAAGAACAGATTAATATTTTGGTTTCTAAGCCCATACAGGTCCACTATCATGGTCTGGAGATGGAAGACAGCACTGCCAACATTTAAAAGAATGTTCAACCCTTCTCACAGGCTTATTAAGTTTACATCCCCACAGATCTCTCTTTCTTACAGAAAACTATAAGTAACAGCTCTGAGCAACCATCTTCTACCCTTGCAATAAGGGTTCGTTCTCCATGGGCCCCTCCGCTTGGGGGAGGACACACCCTTGGAATGAGCACGTTAGGCCATAATAACGGAGGGTCCAGGAAGGACTGCAGGAGAATGGATCCACGGATCCCCAAACACAAGACCTCTGAATGACACGCTCTGGTGCATGGCGGTTGGCATGCTATCCCCTCAAAGACGTCTCCTCCAAAAACATGCCAAAGCCAACACGAAATCTCCTAGGAAAGATGTTCGCTCAAATCAGGAGATATTCTAAGGCATCCTAGAGAAACAGAGCCACTATCACCCCCTAAATCCATGGCCTGTAAGGTATGGTCGAATATTTTATATAACAAAAGGGGAGATGTCAGGGGCTAGAAGGAAGTTCTCCTTCAAAAAATAGACTGACACAAGAAACATCCCCCCTGGGACACAACCTGCCTGGGAGACATCCCACAGCCATCTATCTCCTTTTGACATCCGGCTACCATCTGTCTACCTGAAACATCCTGAGGTTATCTCACCCTGTGAAGACATCCAGCAACTGCCGATAAGAGAGCTTTCCCATCCGCAGCATATAAATACCCTCTGAGAATAATAAAAGTTTGCAGCATGATCAGAACTCCTGTCTTGCTGTCATCTCTCATGTCTCTTGTCCCTTCATTCCTCCCCAACTAGGATCGACACCCAAGTTGATGTGTCCTGCCAGCCGGGCCATCTGACACTAACCCATACCCTCCTAGACTCTGATGACAAATCCTAATATGATGGAGAAAAATAACCCAAACAGAATAGAAATACAAGCAGTTCAGAGGAGGCATGGTGTATAGTTGCACTTGCCTTTTGCATGATATAGGGTAGGTGTTATAAATCTAGTTAATTTTTAATTGAAATAGTTCTCCATGTGTTTTTAAAGTTAACAAATATGTGAATTCCTGTCTCCCTTTCTCTGTAGCCGATTCAGCACATGTATTTTTATATGCACATATAGAATCCTACCTGGTATCAGATGTACATTCTTGTGAGGTGGCTGACTTGGAAGATACAAATTGTGAGAAGAGATCACTCCTCCTAAACGCTGTTGGAACAGAAAATTCAACCTATGGGTGAGCCTCCTAGTAGAACAACATTATACATAAATCCATGTTCAGTAAATTAAATATTTTTGCATCTGTGGATGATATATACTTCATGATGAATTTCGATTGGCATATATATTGCTACATTTTATTGCCTGGGTGTGTGTGTTGTGTGTGTGTGTGTGTGGGTGTATATATATATATATATATATATATATATATATATATATATATACACTCTCCAAATATTTCAAAATATGAAATATATGTGTCTTACATATACTACCTAAATTCATTCATGTTCATGTATGTGGATTTATAATCAACTTTTCACAATATTATTCTCAGAAATATTCATCCACCTGAATTACATATTTGTTTTATAGTACTGAAAACTAACTTCAGTGAGTGGTGCATACAATCCTAATATTTCTACAGTAACTGACCCAGTTTAACATCAATGCAACTAGATTCCTCTTGGATATGATGTCTATGTTGAAGTTCATTTTATTCAACACTGGTACATTACTATTTGTTCAGTTTATACACATCATAGGATATATATTTCATCAACAACTTCAATAATTTATAGGATTTTGATTCTCTTTCAATCATTTCCTGATTCAGAACACATGTATTCCTCCAGGTTACTTGATTGTTTTTTCATGAGACTTCTTTCCAAACGCTTTTTTTTTTTGATTTCCATAATCATTTTGAAGAAAAACTGACACACTCTTCATGATAAACCATAACCCTAATATTACCATTAGATGTATTTCTGGTTGGAATGAATGATTGCATATAAATATACGATTTTCTGTTTATTTTCAGATATCAATTCAATCGAATATTTAAAGTTGGAACAAGTTATAATATTTAATCACAGTATCGTCTATTCATAAATTATCTCTATGTTCATAGACACAGAGTAAATCTATTTGTAACCCCAATACTAATTTTTTCATCTTCAAAATGTTGCTCCCAGAAATGGTGGAAGAAATACTCATGTCACCTAATCTACATATACATTTTATCACAGTAATATTCTGGACACAAAAAGAAGAGGTCACACTTATGATTGTATCAAAGCCTAAATGAAAAGTGAGCATAGATTACTGAAAACATTCATGTCCAGTGTGCCTAATGCTCTCAAATGTCAATCCTATTGGTAACTACATATTTGTTTCTTCTTAAGACTATATTTTGAACCTCAACCCTGTTGCAAATGTCTAATCCTATCACTCAATTTATACTTTGCCTGATTTCCTAATGTCTCTATTGATGTCTGCTTACCTAAATATTTTCCCCAGTTCACCATTGTGACTGACCCTTCACGTGTGCTGACATTTACATTCACTCTCTACCCGATACACTATTGCTAAAGAACTTTTGGTCCAAATTCTGTACTCAGTCTTCTTCTGAAACTTATCGAATATCTTCCTAATCCTACCGACTATCCCTGTTCTAGTGGATGTTCACTTCTACATTCAATCATCCAAGGTACAAGGTCCTATGCCATTGATTATCGATTTATCTGAAACACCTGTGCAGAACGTATATCAAAGCTAAGTATCCCAATCAATAGCGCAATGCCCTTCTGGGCTTCAAATCTTACCTAGATTTTTGTTTTCATACTTATATTTCACCTATATATTCTTATAAATATCACAGGTTCCCAATACCATTATTCATCAATTAGAATAATTCCTAACCCAAATCAAACCTGTTATTAACCCTAACCATACACTGTTCCCTCAATCTAACTTTACAGAAGAGCAGGGACCAAGTTGGTCTTACAATACAGGAATGTAGAGAATCTTCCACCTGTTCTAAAACTCAAAGGTCCATGAAGAAGTGATCCCTGGAGAAGATGTAGGCAGCCATGAAGGACCTGAGAGAGCAAACGTCATCTTCCATTGCAAACAACCTGGTCAGGATGAAGGGTTGTGTCTGAATCAGCCTCTCTGTTCATAATGTAGAGAAGATGGACACAAACAGTCCTTTTTGGAGACCTGTTCCTGGGTGCCTATGGTTCATATACCATTCTAACTTGTGAAAGTGTCACAGGAAGTAGGAGAAGCCTCGATCTCATGGGACCCTTGGAAGCAACTGTTAGGACAAAGTGGTTGCCAAAGCAGTGACCTCATTCAGTTCCTGAAGGAAGTGACCTCACCTCACTTCCTTGGTCATGGAACTCTCGGTACTTGGGATCCAGGAAGCAAGGTACCAAGAGCCTGTCCCAGTCCCAGTCCCAGTGGGCTCACTTGTTTGGATTTACCAAGGACAGAGTCAGTCTTTCATGGTACCTACAGATATGAGGATGGCCAACTGCCAGGAAAACTCAGAAGAGGGGCCTTTCCTGAGAAAGCAGATAGTGGCTCACCGCTGGCTCCTGACAAGTTCACAGAGTTGGTGTTTTCCGGGGAACATAAGTTGGCCCACCAGTCAGAAGACACTCTGGATAGTCACAGACATACTTTGTAGAAGGTGGTGCCTCTGTGGTTGTTGGTGTGGGTTTGTGGTTTTGTCTCATGTTCTGAGAATAGGTAGGAAAGGTGGTTTGTTTGGTTTGGAGTGAACTGTTTATAGTAAGTCGTTTGGCAAGCAAGTGTTTCTATGTCTGTGTATCCCACTATGTGCATGGTTTTAGATATTAGAAAACTGAATGCATCAATTGTTGTCTCCTGTCTAGCAGAAAGCTTCCCAGCATTCATCCTGCCGAATTTATGAATGGATTTCAGCTTGCCTGATCGATGGGCAACATGTGGTATCTTCCAAAATTCCTGCATTCTTCATGAATTCTGGCTACTCTCCAGAATAGGCTCATGGTTTTGTGTCCAAGATATGTAGCAGTTCCAAGCCCTGTGACATGGCCATGTACTGGATAGCTAAAGGGAATGTCGAGCATCTCAGAAAACTCAGATATAAGTGTGACCATGATAGTCTCAGTGGAGAAACCCTGCTTTGGGCCTTTTGCTTACCTATTGTTCTGTTGCCCTGAATGTCAGGAAGGTCTTTGCCTCAAGACATCCGTTTGTGAAGCCTGAAGAAAACAGGTTCAAATGGAAATGAATGGACATCACCTGTGGATATTTGCTTAATTCCTTTGAAGATGGAAGTGTCTGAATCAGCCTCTTGGCCCTGTGTGAGGCCGTGGCTTAGATTCTCAACCCCTGAAGAATCTAAAGAAACATCACATGTGTGCATCCAAAACAAAAATGGCCAAAAGTGCAGTTATTGTGGATGAAGTCTCTCCCCATTCTCTGTAAGGTTCCTGACCTCCATCAAGTTAGAATAGGGATCCATTGGGCCAAATCATTTCTTCAAATCCCTAAATTGCTTGAGTTTTCCCGTGACTACAATTCACATAAAGAATCCAAACTGCACAGTCAATACGCCTCAAATTGGAGAAGCAGAGAAGTATTAACAGCAGGCCTATTTGAACACTCCTGGTTCACAGGAATGGTGTCCAGGCCACCCTGAATTTAGGCAAATTAGGGGCAAGAGAGATTATTTAGGAGACTGTCTTGGGCTTCGCCCCTCGTGGAAATTTCCAGCGATAGGTTATGATGAGTGTCTATATAAAAGAACATGAGGGCCATGTGGGATTGTTTTGGTTTTAATTGTGGTTGTTAGTGTGGTGATTGGAAGAGATGACTGGGTCCACCTTGACATGAACTCTGGTGTTTTTCCCCTTAGAGACTGAGTTCTGGAACTGACCTCAGAAAAGTATTGCCATTAATTGTGTTGGGATTTTAGAAGGCCATGCATGAGAGTCGCCCTTGGAAACTGAGATCAAGGCCCAGGGTGGCTTTCAACAGAGCACTGGGAATCACAGCCAAGATATCACATAATTTTCTTCTGAAAGACTTGGCAGCCGTAGTTGAGAGTCAAAAGTCACATGGACCTCACATTGTAGAACTCAATGGGCCTGGCTTCATTTGATCTTTTGGCCATTCTTTGGGAAGCATTGCCTGTGAGATTTCTCCAGAGCTTTCATTGAAATGAGCTTCGTCAACATTAATGGTTCTGGAATGAACTGAAACTCACAGTGCCTCCACCTTCATTGTGGAAATATGGCTAGAAAAATACCATGAAATTTTTGAAATTTCCATGACCAGCTGGCACAGGAGAACATTTGGATTTCCTGTTGCTGATCATGAGTATAACAGACACTGCCTTGATTGACTGGTTTTAATGAAAATTGTGTAAAACAGAGATGCCAATAAGTTGGAGCCTGATTATTAGTGGGCCTAGAGCAGTGGTAGGCAGGTGAGTGATAAAACATGTCTGGTGGCGCCATGTGGATCTGCCATTGGCTTCCAAATGGCTTGTGACTGACATGATGCAGCCAGCAGTCCCTTCTAAGTAAAGGCATCTTGTTATTTGGAGAGGTTTCAGGGCAATGTTCAGAATCGATTTGCTATCGTCAATGGGGCAAGCTATGTGATATAGAAGCATGGTTGATGCATTCTCCTGCAGAAATTGAAATACCACACGTGACAGAACTCCCTCCTGCACTGTGTCCCAGTTGAACTCCGTGTATTTCATGAAGCAAATACCAAACTCCCATTGTAGCAGCAAGAAACACCATGAAAATTGGAGGATGAACAAATGGCTTCACAGTCCACACAGGGAGACACTTAGAACCCAGTGGCCACAGTTTACCTACAAAGATCAAATTCAGGACTGCTGCCTCATGTTCATTGGAAAATAAGAAACTATGTTTTACAGGTCACATAGGTGCAGACCCAGCTTTGATGATCTCACTACAAAGGAAGCTAAAGCTCCTGATAACAATATATGTTTCAAGTGACCAAACTCAGAGGCAAATTCTCAAGAAGTCTTTAGGCCAGCAGAGCTCCATGTTTGTGGAGTGTTCACCCTGTCCCTTACTTTTGGAAACTCCTCTACCACCTCCAAGGTAGTGAACTCCTTAGCATATTCCATTCCAGATAAGTATTCACTGATTTTCTAACTCTTCTCCTCTAATTATGTCTTACTTGGGGCGAAGATAATGTCAAGCCATTGTTCTGGAGGAGTGGGAAGATTTTGTGTAGCACATATTTGCATACACATTGGATTCATTTTCCAATTTTCCATTCGAAATACTGAATCCCTGACTCTAACCCCTACCCTACTAGACTCTGACTACTAATCGTAATATGATAGAGAATAAAAACTCAAACAGAATAGAAATACAAGCAGTTCAGAGGAGGCATGGTGTATAGTTGGAATTGCCTTTTGCATTATATAGGTTAGAAGTTATAAATCTAGTCAATTTTTTGTTGAAATAGTTCTCCGTGTGTTTTGAAAGTTAACAAATATGTAAATTCCTGTCTCCCTTTCTCTGTAGCCTATTCAGCACATGTAATTTTATATGCACATATAGAATCGTACCTGGTATCACACGTACATTTTTGTGAGGTGACTGACTTGGCAAATACAAATTTTGAGAAGAGATCACTCCTCCTAAATGCTGTTGGAACTGAAAATTCAACCTATGGGTAAGCCTCCTAGTTGAACAACATTATACATAAATCCATGTTAAGTATATGAATATTTTTGGGTCTGTGGATGATATGTATTTCATGATGAATTTCAATTGACATATATATTGCTAGTTTTTAATGTCTGTGTGTGTGTGTGTGTATATGTATATATATATATATATATATATATATATATATATATATATATATATATATATATATATATTTATATATATATACTCTCCGGATTTTTCAAAATATGAAATATTTGTGTCTTATTATGCACTCCCTAAATTCATTCATATTCATGTATGTGGATTTATAATCCACTTTTTAAAAAATTAATCTCAGAAATATTCATCCACCTGAAATACATATTTTTTCCTAGTACTGAAACAGTTTTCAGTAAATGGTGCATCCATATCCTAATATTTCGGCATTGCAAGATGACTGTGAAGACAGTGTATCACACCCAGTGTACCCTGCCACTGCGCAGGTGAATAACGAGTTAGAACGATGAAAAACTATCTTGTTAGGATCTTACAGGAAAATGGGTGTTTACCGAAATCTAGAAGAATGATTTCCACCACCGAGGTCCGGTAATTGAGTCTCAAACACAAGCCACTTGTGCAACCGGAGATCCATTCTGATTTATCCGCGTGACCTGCCCCGTGTCTACAAATGGTGAGGCACCACCGAGAAGCGACCAGCAAGCAGGGAGAAACGTTGCTGCAGATTCTGTGGAATCCTGCTGGCTGAGCATCCACTGAGCCCCCAGCTGAATTTGGGATTTCAGACGGGAAAGTTAGCAGTACATTTCTATCCCCCAAAGTGGAAACTCCACAAAGGAAACCAGCAGCCACCATCTTGGAGAGCTGAAGTAACCACCACCACTCCCAGACAGATTGCAACAATAAAACAGGTGTGTGTTTCTCAGCTCATCTCACATACAGAGGAAAATTCGCATAAAATCTCTCCTAGGCTTTTGGGGGAGGGATAATCAGAGCAAGTCTGCATAAAGACTGGGGGAAAACTAGAGGCACCTGACCTTCATCTCCCCTTCCCATCAGCGGCAAAAATGAAACTTGTCTAGCCAGTGCGGGGCGAGGGGCAAGCGGAAAATATTAAAACAATAGAGTTCCAGGGTTCACAATAGACACCCTCCCCACCCAACAAACGGCAGACCCGGAGAACAGTTTGAGCTGCCGAGAAGCATCACTCAGGAGAAATCTGGTCTAGCAGGAGAAATCAGGACTAGCAGGATAAACCAGGGGACTAGAGGCCAGGCCCTCCTGACTGGGTGGCTGGAGAACGCCAGACCGCTGCCAGTGTGACTGGGCAACTGGAGACCACCTTCCTGCCGGTGCCAGCCCACCTGCTGACGGCATGTCTTGATGGCGGAGAACGCTCGCCTGCCGACGACCGAACGCGCAACTGTGTGGCTAGAGATCACCCACCCGCCGGCGACAGCCCATCCGCTGCCCGCGCGACTGGGTGGCTGGAGACTGCCGGCATGCCAGCGACCGGGAGCTGAAACCAACAAGAGACAATCCAGTCCAGCCCCCCAATTCGGACACTCCGGCAAGGAGCCTGGGGCCCACCACAGCAGAGAGGTGACATCACTGGAGCTCGGCTGTCAGAATTCCTTAACAGCGAAATCCACTTAAGCAGGCATAGTCTAGCAACACAAAGGAGAGAAAACAGAGATATATAAACCCATAACAAATCTATAGAAGAGAGCAGAAACACAGCAATCAAATAGAGCCAGAAAATAACATGAACATCATGAAAAAACAAGGGGAAAAAAAGGTGTAGAAACAATGAAGGACAACTTAATACTACAGGAGAACCTAGAAGCATCAGAAACAGGGATAGGGAAAAAACTTAAGTCATACCTAACTCAGATGGAAAGGAATAATAGAGAAGACATGAGGCAGCAAGTCCAAGAAATAAAAGTATATTTTGAAAATGAATTAAACAACCAAATTCAAATGGCAAAGAACAAGGTTTACCAGGAGATAGAGATCTTTTAAAAAATCATACAGTAATTCTAGAAATGCAGGAAACTATAAACCAAATTAAAAACTCAAACAAGAATATTTCAAATAGACTAGATCAAGTAGAAGTCAGAACATCAGATAATGAAGACAAAGTTTGTCAACTTGAAAAGAATATAGTCAATACAGAAAACATGCTTAAATCCCATGAGCAACTATTCAAGAGATATGGGATGTCATAAAAAAACCAAAATTGGGAGTCATCGGGATAGAAGAAGGCATAGAGATTCAAACCAAAGGAATGGACAACATATTAAATGAAATAATTCTAGAAAACATCCCAGAGATGAAAGATGGAATGGATTGCCATATCCTGGAAGCCTACAGGACCTCAAACATTCAAAACCATAATAGACAAACTCCAAGACATATAATTATGAAGATAGCCAACATACAGAACAAGGAGAGAATATTAAAAGCTACGAGAGAAAGTAGGCAGATAACATTCAGGGGTAAACCAATTAGGTTAACAATTGATTTTTCATCACAGACTTTGAAAGCGAGAAGATCTTTGAACAATGTATTTCAAACACTGAAAAATAATGGATTCCAACCAAGAATACTGTATCCAACAAAATTAAGCTTCAGATTTGACAATGAAATTAAGTCTTTCTTGATAAACAAAAGCTAAAAGAATTCGCAGACAGAACACCAGCACTGCAAAGCATTTTGAGCAAAATACTACAAGAAGAGGAATTGAAAAATAGTGCCCAAAACTAACAGTGGGAGGTATCTCAGTAAAGGGGTAAGAAAATAACCAAAAAGTAAAAACTACCCAAATTAAAATAAATAAATAAATAAACATGACTGGAAGTATAAATCATATTTCAATTGTAACCTTAAATGTTAAAAATCTAAACTCACCAATCAAGAGACATAGGCTAGTAACCTGGATCAAAAAAATAAATCCAACAAAATGCTGCCTTCAGGAGACTCTTTTGATAGGTAAAGACATACACAGGCTGAAAGTGAAAGGTTGGGAAAAATCTTACCACTCACATGGCCCTCGGAAGCAAGCAGGAGTGGCCATACTCATATCATATAAAATCAACTTCAAACCTACGTTAATCAAAAGGGATAAAGTAGGACACTATATATTGTTAAAAGGAACCATCCACCAACAAGACATAACAATTATCAATTGGTATGCACCAAACAATTGAGCTGCAACGCTTATAAAACAAACTCGCCTCAAGTTCAAGAGTCAAATAGACTACAACACAATAATTATGGGTGACTTCAACACACCGCTCTCGCCATTAGACAGATCCTCTATAAAAAACTGAATAAAGAAACTATAGAATTCAACAGCACAATCAATAACCTTGACTTAACCGACATATATAGAATATATCAACCATCATCAAGTGGATACACTTTATTCTCAGCAGCACATGGATCCTACTCCAAGTTAGACCATATATTATGCCATTGGGCAACTCTTAGTAAATATAAAGGCGTGGAGATAATACCATGCACCAAATCTGATCATAATGGAATGAAACTGGAAATCAATGAGAATAGAAGGAAGGAAAAATCCTACATCACATGTAAAATGAACAATATTCTACTGAATGATCAATGGGTTACAGAAGACATAAAGGAGGAGATAAAAAAATTCTTAGAATCAAATGACAATACAGACACAACATACTGGAATCTATGGGACACAAAGAAGGCAGTTTTAAGAGGGAAATTCATTTCTTGGAGTTCTTTTCTCAAAAAAAGAATAAAACAACAAATAAATAAACTCACAGTACACATCAAAAACCTAGAAAAGGAAGAGCAAAACAACAGCAAATGTAGTAGAAGACAAGAAATAATTAAAATTGGAGCAGAAATCAACGAAACTGAAACAAACAAAAAAAAAACATTGAAAAAATTGATAAAACTAAAAGTTGATTCTTTGAAAAAATAAATAAGATTTACAGGCCCTTAGCCATGCTAAGGATGAGAAGAAGAGAGGGAACTCAAATTACTAACATACGGAATGAAAAAGGCAATATCACAACAGACAGTACACAAATACAGAAGATAATTAGAAAGTATTTTGAAATCCTATATTCCAATAAAATAGAAGATAGTTATAATATCGATAAATTTCTTAAGTCATACGATCTGCCCATATTCAGTCAAGAAGACACACACAATTTTAACAGACCAAAAACAAAGAAAGAAATGGAAGAAGCCATCAAAAGACTACCAATCAAAAAAAGCCCTGTACCTGATGGGTATACAGCAGAGTTCAACAAAACCTTCGAAGAAGAATTAATACCAATACTATTCAAGCTATATCAAGAAATGGAATAATAAGGAGCTCTTCCAAATTCATTCTCGGAGTCCAAAATCACCCTGATCCCAAAACCAGACAAAGACACTTCAAAAAAGAAAACTACAGACCAATATCTCTAATGAAGTTGGATGCAAAAATTCTCAATAAAATCCGTGTGAATTGAATACAAAAACATATCAAAATAGTTGTGCACCATGATCAAGTAGGATTCATCCCTGGAATGCAAGGCTGGTTCAATATACGGAAATCAATAAATGCTATTCACCACATCAATAGACTTAAGGACAAGAACCATATGATCATCTCGATAGATGTAGTAAAACATTCAACAAAGTTCAGCATCCCTTTATGTTCGAAACACTAGAAAAACTAGGGATAACAGGAACTTACCTCAACATTGTAAAAGCTATATATGCTAAACCTCAGGCTAGGATCATCCTAAATGGAGAAAACTGAAGGCATTCCCTCTGAAATCTGGAACAAGACAGGGATGGCCTCTATCACCACTTCTATTCAATTTAGTTCTTGAAATACTAGCCAGAGCAATTAGACAGACAAAAGAAATTAAAGGCATAAAAATAGGAAAAGAAGAACTTGAATTATCGCTATTTGTGGATGACATGGTAATATATTTAACAGACCCAAAAGGGTCTACAAAGAAACTGCTAGAGTTAATAAATGAAGGATATAAAACCAACACGCATAAATCAAAGGCATTTCTGTATATCAGCAACAAAACTTCTGAAATGGAAATGAGGAAAACCACTCCATTCAAAATATCCTCAAAGAAAATAAGATACTTGGAAATCAACCTAACAAAAGAGGTGAAAACCACAGAACCCTAAAGAGAGAGATAGAAAAAGATCTTAGAAGATGGAAAAATGTACCCTGTTCATGGATAGGCAGAACTAAATTCATCAAAATGGCGAAATTACCCAAAGTTCTCTACAGGTTTAAAGCAATGCCAATCAAAATCCCAATGTAGAAATGATAAAGCAATCATGAAATTCATATGGAAAAACAAAAGACACAGAATAGCAAAAGGAATTCTAAGCAGGAAGTGTGAATCGGGAGGTATAGCGATACTAGAGTTCAAACTTTACTACAAAGCAAGAGTAACAAAAACAGTGTGGTACTGGTACCAAAACAGGCAGGTGGACCAATGGTATAGAATGGAGGACAGAGAAACCAATCCACAAAATTACAACTTTCTTATATTTGATAAAGTGGCTATAAACATGCAATGGACGAAGGATAGCATCTTCAACAAATGGTGCAGGGAAAATTAGAAATCCATGTGCAACAAAATGAAACTGAATCCCGTTCTCTCACCATGCACAAAAGTTAACTCAAAATAGATCAAGGAGCTAGATATCAAATCAGAGACACTGCGTCTCATAGAAGAAAAAGTTGGCTATGATCTATATACTGTGGGGTCGGGCTCCAAATTCTTTAATAAGACATCAATAGCCCAAGAGTTAATAACAAGAATAAACAAATGGGACTTACTTAAACTAAAAAGTTTTTTCTCAAGAAGAGAAACAATAAGAGAGGTAAATAGAGAGCCTACATCCTGGGAACAAATTTTTACCCCTCACACTTCAGATAGAGCCCTAATATCCAAAATATACAAAGAACTCAAAATATTAAACAATAAGATAACAAATAACCCAATCAACAAATGGGCCAAGGACCTAAACAGACACTTCACAGAGGAGGACATACAATCAATCAACAAGTACATGAAAAAATGCTCACCATCTCTAGCAGTCTGAGAAATGCAAATCAAAACCACCCTAAGATACCATCTGACTCCAGTAAGATCAGCAGCCATTATGAAGTTAAACAACAATAAGTGTTGGCGAGGATTTGGGGAAAAGGATACACTTGTACACTGCTGGTGGGACTGCAAATTGGTGAGGCCAATTTTGAAAGAAGTATGGATATTCCTGGAAAAGCTGGAAATGGATCCACCATTTGACCCAGCTATCACCCTTCTTGGAATGTTCTCTCAGGATCTTAAAATAGCGTACTATAGGGATACTGCCACATCAATGATCATAGCAGCACAATTCACAATAGCTAGACTGTGGAACCAACTTAGATGCCCTTCAATAGATTAATAGATAAAAAAATGTTGCATCTATACACAATGGAGTATTACACAGCACAAAAAATGACAAAATCATAGAATTTGCAGGGAAATGGATGGCATTAGAGCATATTATGCTAAGCGAAGCTAACCAATCCTTAAAAAACAAATGCCAAATGTCTTCTCTGTTATAAAGAGAGCAAATAAGAACAGAACAGGGAGGAAGAGCATGAGGAAAAGATTAACATTAAACAAAGACGAATGGGGGGAGAGAAAGGGAGAGAGAAGGGAAAGCTTATGAAAATTGTAGGAAACTCTCAATGTTACACAAAATTGCATATAAGATGTTGTGAGGGGAAGTGAGGGGGAAACAATGGAGAGAATTGAACAATAGCAGATGAGGTAGAGAGGGAAGATGGGAGGGGAGGAGAGGGTGGATAGTAGGGGATAGGAAAGGTAGCAGAATACAACAGTCACTAATATGCCATTATGTAAAAATGTGAATGTGTAACCGATGTGATTCTACAATTCGTATTTGGGGAAAAAATGGAGTTCATAACCCAATTGAGTCAAATGTATGAAAGATGATATATCTTGAGCTTTGTAATGTTTTGAACAACCAATAAAAATAAATAAATAAATAAAGGTTTAAAATTTAGTGGGAAGAAATCAGCTAAAAATGGGTTCAGATGTATTCATTTTGCTATACAGAAACTTTGTTTTGTGAATATCACAAATTTATTTTACCAGAAAATGCACATAAATTGAGATTAAAGGATAATTCACCTAACTTCATGAAAAATTCATAGCATTTTCTACACTTTTCATATTTCATTTTTTTCGTGAATATTTTGTCATGGACAAGGTCTAGTCTTAGGCTATTCTTCCAGAATACTACCTCATCTGACAAGTTCGTACAATGTGTTGGATTGTTCTTTTCATCTTTTATTTAATAGTTTCTAGC
Organism: Callospermophilus lateralis; assembly: GCF_048772815.1. Lineage (NCBI taxonomy): Eukaryota > Metazoa > Chordata > Mammalia > Rodentia > Sciuridae > Callospermophilus > Callospermophilus lateralis. The sequence continues at coordinate 414,579 of NW_027514396.1, read as the reverse complement.
TGATAATGTGTATTTTTTCTTATCTTTATTTGGACATACAAACCTAACTATATCTTTGCATTTTATGTTTTACTGGGGAAGAGACTCATCAAAAGCTCTTTGTTATATGTATCAACAATCAAACATCTAGAGCATACAATTATTCTTAATTTTGCATGAAAATAAATTTGTACCATTTTTCTTATAAAGATGTAGTATTATTAATAATGTCCCTACTGTAATAAGTAACTACTTACAAGAAGAATTAAACAATTGACTTTATATCAATTTTGAACATGAAAAGTACTAAAATAAGTATTTGGCAATTAATACACAATTGATAGAAATTGAAATCACAAGAAAGCCATTTAAAATGTCAGTGCATATGGTCCTTAAATAATAGGTTGTTCAAATAAAATTTCTCTAATTCATAAGAGTTAATATGCCACATTACAGCTTAATGTGATATAAAACTTTAAATTATCAGTATTGATAAATAAGAATGATACCTGTTTACTTAAGTATGTTTATTTGATTTTCACTGTAAGATGTTAATTATGGAAGAATTGAGAATTAAGAAAGACTTGGTCTATATTATTTCTAACAGGAAAATCAAAGTACTTTTAAATATATATAATATATGTAATGCATATGCATGAATATAGATACATATGTATAATAAATGTATTGTAATATATCTATCAGGTGATTATAATTTTTAAATTTTCTCAAGAAAAAGAATGACTATAAAAAACAGTCTTAAATTTAAATTTCATAGCATACTACTGTTTGTAATGACATGAGAGAAAAATAGATATGGAGGGGAAACCAAAAAGGAAGGGAGAGAAGGGGGAAAATGAGGAAGAAAGTGAGTAAAGAAGAGGGACATGAGTGTATGATGTTAAGATAGAAGTGGAGAGGCTGGGTTTGTGGCTCAGAGGTAACATGCTTATCTAGCATGTGTGAGGCACATGGTTCTATTCTCAGCACCACATAAAAATAAACAAAATGAAGGTCAATCAACAACTGAAAAAATAAAAAAAGAAAAAAGAAGAAATATTACGAAAATTCCAAGCTTTGATGAATGTTAAATAAAAAAAATATGTTACATAGCCTTATGTAATTTCTAGACTATCCAAAATAGTCACTAAATGTTAGATTATTAGTGCTATAACTAAAAATCCATTGATCTTTCCTCTACATTCTGTGGCATGCTAGTGCTAAAATAAATTGTATTATTAATTCCCCCCCAAATCCTAATATTTCTACAGTAACTGACCCAGTTGAACATCAATGCAAGTAGACTCTATGAGACATGATGTGTATTTTGACGTTCATTTTTATTCAACACTGGTACATTACTATCTTCAGTTTATGCACATCATAGCATATATGTTTCATCAAAATTTCTCAAATTTATAGGCATTTCTTTCACTTTCAATCACTTCCTGGTGGAGAACACATGTATTCCTCCATGTTTCATAACTGCTCTTTTCATGAGACTTCTTCCCAAAAACATTATTTTCGATTTCCATTATCACATTTGAAGCAAAACGCACAAACCCGTCACAATAAACCATAACACTAATATTACCATTAGATGTATAACTGGTTGGAATGAATGGTTGTATATCGATATAAGATTTCTTACTTAGTTTCAGATATCAATTCAATCCATTATTTAAAGTGGAACCAGTTATATTATTTATTCACAGTACAGTCTATTCACGAATTATCTCTATATTCATAGACACAGGTACACCTCTTTGTACCCCCAATACTAATTTATACGTCCTCAATATATAGCTCCCAGAAATGGGGGAAGAAATACCCATGTCACCTGATCTCCATATACATTTTATCACAGTAATATTCTGGACATAAAAAGCAAAGGTCACACTTATGATTGTACAAAACCTAAATGGAAAGTGAACATGGATTACTAAAAACATCCATGTCCAGGTTGCCTAATGCTCTCAAATGAAAATCCTATTGGTGACTACATATTTGTTTCTTCCAAAGATTATATATTCAAACTCAAACATGTTGAAAATGTCTAATCCTGTCACTCACTTTATACTTTGCCTGATTTTGTAATGTCTCTATTGATATCTGCTTTCCTACATATTTTCCCCAGTTAATCATTGTGACTTCCTCATCACATGTGCTGATATTTACATTCACTCTCTTAGCGATACCCTAGTTCTAAAGAACTTTTGTTCCAAATCCTACACTCATTCTTCTTCCTAAACCTACCGACTATCTTCCTAATCCTACCGACTATCACTTTTTGACTGGATGTTCTCTTCTACATTCAATCATCCAAGGTGAAAGGTCCTATGCCATTGTATATCGATTTATCTGAAACATCTGTGCAGAATGTAATTCAACGCTAAGTATCCCAATCAAGGGACAAATGAAGTTCTGGGCTTCAAATCTTACTTAGATTTCTGTTTTCGTACATATATTTCACCTCTATATTCTTATAAATATCACAGGTTCCCAATACCATTATTCATCCAGCAGAATGGTTCCTAACCCATATCGAACATGTTAATAACACTAATCATACACTGTTCCCTCAATCTAACTTTACTTAGGAGCAGCGACAGTGTTGGTCTTACAATACAGGAATGTATGGGATCTTCCACCTGCTGAGAACATCAAAGGTACATGCAGAAATGATCTCTGGAGAAGATGTAGGCAGCTATGAAGGACCTGAGAGAGCAAAAGACATCTCCATGGCAAAGAACCTGGTAGGATGAAGGAATGTGTCTGAATCAGCCTCACTCTTCTTAATGTAGAGTAGACCAAACCAGGCCTGTGTGGAAAGCTCTTCCCAGGTGCGTATGGTTGATATACCATTCTAACATATGAAAGTGTCACAGGAAATAGGGGCAGCCTCCATCTCATGGGACCCTTGGAAGCAACTGTTAGGACAAAGTGGTTGCCAAGGCAGTTACCTCATTCAGTTCCTGAAAGAAGTGACCACACCTCACTTCCTTGATGATGAAAGTCTCTGAACTTGGGATCCAGGAAGCCAGGCACCCAGAGCCATTACCAATCCCAGTCCCAGTGGTCTCACTTGTTTGAATTTACCAAAGACAGAGTCAGTCTTTCTTCTTACCTGTTAAGGTCTGTAAACAAGTCAGATTGGCACCTGTTATTTTGCCAGAGAAATGTTAGAGTCTGTAAAAAAAGTCTGAATGGCGCCTGGCAAAATGCCAGAGGGAGTGGTTTGTGAAGTAACAAAAGTGAGCCATTAAGTGTGGAGATTCCTTATTGTTTGACTGCTGTATCTATTTCATGCTAATTAGATAGGCTGTGTAAAATGTATAAATACCGCTCTTATTCAACAATAATTGGCTTCCACTCCTGCTGCATCAGTCTACCCAAGTTGTTCGTCACCCCCCCGGTTATTTTGCCCAGCCAGCCGGGCTGCGGCACTTACCTACCGATGTGAGGATGGCCAAATGCCAGGGAAGCTCTGAAGATAATTCTTTTCTGATAAAGCAGGTATTGGCTCACCGCTGACTCCTGACTACTTCACAGAGTTAGCAAAGGAAAGCAGATTTGAGACAGGACAAGCAATTTTGGGGAACATAGTATGGCCCACCAGTCAGAGGACACTCTGGATAGTCACAGACCAACTTGGAGGAAAGAGTTGCCTTTGTGGGTGTGGTTGTGGGTTTGTGTATTCCACTGTGTCTGTGGTTATAGACATTAGAAAAGAGAATGCATCAATGGAATTGTTCTGTCTAGTAGAAAGCTTCTCAGCATTCATCCTGCCAAATTTATGAATGGACTACGGCTTTCCTTATGAATGGGCAACACCTGCTATCTTCCTAAGTTCCTGTTTTCTTCCTGAATTCTGGCCACTCTCAAGAATAGGCTCATGGTTTTGTGTAAAAGATATGTACCACCTCCAAACTCTATAACATGGCCTTGTACTGGATAGCTGAAGGGAATGGAGAGGAACTCAGAAAACTCAGATATCAGTGTGACCAGTAAAGTGTCAGTGGAGAAACACTGATTTGGGCCTTTTGTTTACCTATTGTTCCGTTGCCCTGAATGTCTGGAAGGTCTTTGCCTCAGTCCACCCCTTTGTGAAACCTGAAGAAAACAGTTGTCTAATGGAAAATAATGAGCATCACCTGTGGCTCTTTGCTTAATTGCCGTGGAAAGGGATGTGTCTGAATCAGCCTCTTGGCCCTGTGTGAGGCTGTGACTTAGATTCTCACCACCTGATGAATCTAAGGAAAGATCTCATGTGTGCATCCAAAACCAAAATGGAAAAAGAGCAGTCTTGTGGATGAAGTCTCTCGCCTTCCTCTGTAAGGTTCCTGACTTCTATCAAGTGAGAATAGGTATCTTTGGTTCAAAAAGTTTTTCAAAGCCCTGCAGAGGCAAGCCCATAGGTGCTTGGATTTTCTCATAACTCCAATTCACATAAAGAATCTAAACCCCACAGACATAAGGCTCAAATTGGAGAAGCAGAGCAGTATTAATGGCAGGCCTAATTGATCACTCCTTGTTCACAGATAGGTTGTCAAGCCACCCTGACATTAGACAAATGAGGGTAGGGAGCATATTTTGGATACTGTCTTCAGCTGCACCCCTCATGGAAACTTCCAGCCAGAGGTTATGATGAGTGTCTATGTGGAAGTAGTTGAGAGCCATGTGGGAGTGTTTTGGTTTTAATTGTGGTCATTTGTTTGGCTGATGGAAGAGATGACTGGGTCCACCTTGGCTTGAACTCTGGTGTGAGTCTTCTTAGAGACTGAGTTCTGGAAATGACTGCAGAGATGTATTGCCATGAATTGTGTTGGGATTTTTTGAGGCCACACATGGTAGTGGCCTTTGGAAACTGAGATCTAGGCCCGGGGGGCTTCCCACAGAGCACTGGGAATCTGAGCCAGAATATCACATGATTTTATTCTGAAAGACTTGACAGCCATAGTTGAGAGTAAAAACACACATGGACCTCACATTGTAGACCTCAATGGGCCTGGCTTCATTTGATTTTTTGGCCACTCTTTGGGAAGTCTTGCCTGTGAGAGTTCTCCAGATCTTTCATTGAAATGGGCTTTCTCACCTTTTAATGTTTCCAGAATGAATTAAATCCCACAGTGCCTCCAACCTCATCCTTGAAAAATGGCTAGATAAACATCATAAAAATTTGAAATTCCCATCACCAGGTGACACTGGATACACTTTGGATTTCCTGTTGCTCATCATGAGTGTACCAGACAGTGCCTTGATTGACTGGGTTTCATGAAAATGGTGTAGAACAATGATGCAAATAAGTTAAAGTCTGCTGAGTAGTGGGCCTAGAGCAGTGTTTTGCAGGTCTGTGATAAAACTTCTGTGGTGGGGTCATGTGGATCTGCCAAAAGGCTTGTAACTGACATGGTGCAGCCAGCAGACCCTTGTATGTAAAGGCATCTTGTTGAATGGAGAGGTTTCAGGGCAATGTTCAGAATCAGGTTGCTATGGTCAAGGGGGCAAGCTATGTGGGATAGAAGCCTGGTTGGTGCATTCTCCTGCAGACCCTGACACACAACACGTGACAGATCTCCCTCCAGCACTGTGACCCAGTTGAATTCCTTGTATTTCCTGAAGCCAATACCAAACTCCCAGTGCAGCAGCAAGGACACCATGAAAAGTGGAGGATGACCAAATGGCTTCACAGTCCACACGGGGCCACACTTAGCCTTCAGTGGCAAGAGTTTACTTACAAAGAGAGAATTTAGCCTTGCTGCCTCACGTTCTTTGGAAAATAAGAAACCATGTTCTGCAGGTCACATAGATGGAGACCCAGCTTTGGTGGTCTCACTAGAAAGGAAGCCATAGGTCCTGACTACAACATATACTTCAAGTGGCCAACCTCAGAGGCAGGTTCTCCAGAAGTCTTTAGGCTGGCAGATCTCCATATTTGTGCAGTATTTACCCTGTCCCTTACTTTTGGAAACTCCTCTACCACCTCCAATATTGTGAACTCGTAACCATGTTCCATTCCTGATATGTATTCACAGATTTTCTAAATCTTCTTCTTTTATTTTGTCTTACTTGGGGCAAAGATAGTGTCAAGGTATTGTTGTGAATGAGAGTAGGAAGATTTTGTGTAGCACATATTTGCATACACATTTGATTCATTTTCCTATTTTACATTCAAAATACTGAATCCCTGACACTAACCCATACCCTACTAGACTCTGACTACTAACCCTAATATGGTGGAGAGAAATAATGCAAACAGAAGTGAAATACAAACAGTTCAGAGGAGGCATGGTGTATAGTTGGATTTGCCTTTTGCATGATAAAGTGTAGGTGTTATAAATCTAGTCAATTTTTAATTAAAATAGTTCACCATGGGTTTTTGTAGTTAACAAATACGTGAATTCCTGTCTCCCTTTCTCTGTAGCCTATACAGCACATGTATTTTTATATGCCCTTTCTCTGTAGCCTATTCAGCACATGTATTTTTATATGCACATATAGAATCCTACCTGGTATCACACGTACATTTTTGTGACTTGGCTGACTTGGAGATACAAATTGTGAGAAAAGATCACTCCTCCTAAAAGCAGTTGGAACTGAAAATTCAACCTGTGTGTGAGCTTCCTAGGAGAACAACATTGTACATAAATCCATGCTCAGTAAAATAAATTATTTTGCATCTGTGGATGTTATATATTTCATGATGAATATTGATTGGCTTATATATTGGTACTTTTTAATATCTCTGTGTGGGTTTTGGGTGTGTGTTTATATATATATATATATATATATATATATATATATATATATACACACTCTCAAGATTTTTCAAAATATAAAATATATGTGTCTTATATACACTACCGAAATTCATTCATGTTCATGTATGTGGATTTATAATAAAAATTTCACAAGATTATTCTCAGAAGTATTCATTTACCTGAACTACATATTTGTTTTCTAGTACTTAAAACTAACTTCAGTGAATGTGCATACAAATACTAATATTTCTACAGTAATTGACCCAGTTTAACATCAATGCAATTAGATTCCTATGGGACATGGTGTGTATTTTGATGTTCATTTTTATTCAACATTGGTTCGTTAATATTTCTTCAGTTCATGCACATCATAGGATATATATTTCATCCACAAATTCACAAATTTATAGGCATTTGTTTCTCTTTCAATCACTTACTGCTTCATAACACATGTATTCCTCCAGGTTTCTTGACTGGTCTTTTAATGAGACTTCTTTCCAAACACATTATTTTCGATTTCTATAATCACTTTTGAAGCAAATCTCACACAATCTTTATAATAAAACATAACGCAATTATACAATTAGATGTGTAACTGGTTGGAATGAATGATTGTATATCAATATAAGTTTTTGTGTATATTTTCACATATCAATTCAATCCATTATTTAAAGTGGAAACAGTTATATTATTTATTCACAGTATTGTCAATTCATGCATTAATTCTATATTCATAGACACAGAGTACAAATCTTTGTACCGCCAATAATAATTTATACATCTTCAAAATATTGCTCTCAGAAATGGTATAAGAAATACTTATGTCACCCAATCTACATATACATTTTATCACAGTAATATTCTGGACCCAAAATGCAAAGGTCAAACATATGATTGTACCAAAGCCTAAATTGAAAGTGAGCATGGATTACTAAAAACATCCATGTACATGTTGCCTAATGTTCTCAAATGTCAATCATATTTGTGACAACATATTTTTTTCTTCCTTAGATTATATATTCAAACTCAACCCTGTTGAAAATATCTAATCCTATCACTCACTTTATACTTTTCCTGATTTCTTAATGTCTCTATTGATATCTGCTTACCGACATATTTTCCCCAGTTCATCATTGTGACTGACTCTTCACATGTGCTCACATTTAAATTCACTCTCTATCCGAAACCCTATTGCTGGAGAACTTTTGTCCAAAACCTATACTCACTCTTCTTTCTGAAACTGAATATCTTTCTAATAATTTCAACTATCCCTTTTTGACTAGAAGTTCTCTTCAACATTCCATCATCCAACGTACAAGGTCCTATGCCATTGTACTGAATTTATCTGAGACATCTCTGCAGAAAATAATTCAAATCTAAGTATCCCAATCAAGGGCCCAATGCCCTTCTGGGCTTCAAATCTTACCTACATTTCTGTTTTTATACTAATATTTCACCTATATTTTCTTGTAAATATTGCAGCTTCCCAATCATTCCTGCAGAATGATTCCTAATTCATATCGAACATGTTATTAATCCTAACCATACACTGTTCCCTCAATCTAACTTTACAGAAGATTAGAGACAGAGTTGGTCTTTCAATATAGGAATGTAGCAGATCTTCCACATGCTAAGATCCTCAAAGGTCCATACAGAAATGATACCTGGAGAAGATGTATGCAGCTATGAAGGACCTGAGAGAGAAAAAGTCATCTCCATGTAATGGCTCACCGCTGGCTCCTACTAACCTCACAGAGTTGGCCAAGGAGACCAGATCTGAGACAGGACAGGCCATTTCTGGGAACATAGTATGGCCCACCAGTAAGAGGACACTCCGGATAGTAACAGACCTACTTGGGGGAAGGAGGTGCCTTTGTGGGTTGGGTGTGAGTTTGTGGTCTTGTCTCATTTTCTGAGAATAGGTAGGAAAGGCAGTATGTTCATTTTGGAGTGGATGGTTTCTAGAAAGTCGTTTGACAAGGAGTGTGTTTCTATGTCTGGGTATCCCACTGTGTTCGTGGATGAAGACATTAGAAAGAGCATGCATCAATGGATGTGTTCTGTCTAGTAGAAAGCTTCCCAGCATTCATCCTTCCCAATTTATAGATGGACTTGGCTTGCCTTCTGGATGGGCAACACCTACTGTCTTCCTAAGTTCCTGTTTTCTGCCTGAATTCTGGCCACAAACCATAATAGGCTCATGGTTATGTGTCCAAGATATGTACCACCTCCAAGCTCTGGGACATGGCCATGTACAGGATAGCTGAAGGGAATTGGAGCATCTCAGAAAACTCAGATATCAATGTGACCAGTAAAGTCTCTGTGGAGAAACCCTGCTTTGGGCCTTTTGCATACCTATTCTTCTGTTGCACTGAATAACAGGAAGGTCTTTGATTAGGCCACGCCTTTGTGAAGCCTGGAGAAAACAGTTTTCAAATGGAAATGAATGGGCATCACCTGGGGCTCTTTGCTTAATTGTTTGGAAAGGGATGTGTCTGAATTGGCCACTTGGCCCTGTGTGAGGCTGTGGCTTAGATACTCAGCACCTAATGGACCTAAAGAAAGATCCCATGTGTGCCCCCAAATCCAAAATGTCCAAAAAGCATTTATTGTGGACTACGTCTCTCGCCTTCCTCTGTAAGGTTCCTGATCTCCATCAAGTGAGAATAGGGATCCTTTGCATCAAATGAGTACTTCAAAGCCTTGCAGAGTCTAGCCCACTGGTGCTTGTGATTACTCATGACTCCAGTTCACATAAAGAATCTAAATCCCACAGTCAGTAAGCCTCAAATTGGAATTGTGGAGCAGTATTAAAGGCAGGGCTCTATGATCATTCCGTGTTCAAAGGAAGGGTGTCCAGGCAACCCTGACTTGTGACAAATGAGGTGCGAGGGTGCTTATTTTGAACACTGTGTTGGTCTGTGCCCCTCATGAAAACCTCAAGCCAGAGGATATTATTAGTGTCTATATGGAAGAAGATGAGTGCCATGTGGGAGTCTTTTGTTTATAATTGTGGTCATTTGTGTGGCGGTTGGAAGAGATGTCTGGTTCCACCTGGGCTTGAACTCTGGTGTGATTCCCCTTAGAGACTGAGTTGTGGAACTGTCCTCAGAGAAGTATTGCCATGAATTGTGTTGAGATTTTAGGAGGCCACACACGAGATTCGCCCTTGGAAACTGAGATCTAGGCCCAGGGTGGCTTTCCACAGAGCATAAGTAATCTCAGCCAGGACATCACACGATTTTATTGTCAAAGACTTGGCAGCCATAGTTGAGAGTCATAACACACATGGAGCTCACATTGTAGACCTCAATGAGCCTGGCTTCATGTGACCTTTTGGCCACACTTTGGGAAGCTTTGCCTGTGATAGTTCTCCATTTCTTTCGTTCAAATGAGTTTCCTCGCCATTTAATGGTTCCTGAATGATTGGAAACCCACAGTGCCTCCAACTTCATCCTTAAAAAATAGCTAGATAAATACCACCAAATTTTTGAAATTCCCTTGACCAAGTGGCACTGGAGAAACTTTGGATTCCTGTTGCTGATTATGAGTATACCAGACAGTGCCTTGATTGACTTGGTTTCACGAAAATGCTGTAGAACAGAGATGCCAGTAATTTGGAGCCTGCTGAGTTGTTGGCCTAGAGCAGTGGTGGGGAGGTGTCTGAAATAACATCTGTGGTGAGGCCATGTTTATCTGCCATTGGCTTCCAAATGGCTTGTGACTGACATTTTGCATCCAGCAGACCCTTGTATGTAAAAGCATCTTGTTATATGGAGAGGTTTCAGGACAATATTCAGAATCAGGTTGCTATGGTCAATGGGGCAAGCTCTGTGGGAAAGAAGCTTGCTTGGTGCATTCTCCTGCAGACCCTGACCCACCACATGTGACAGAATTCCCTCCAGCACTTTGTCCCAGTGGAACTCCTTGTATTTCAAGAAACAGATACCAAACTCCCAGTGCAGCAGCAAGAAACACCACAAAAAGTGGAGGATGAAAAAATGGCTTTACAGTAAAGACGAGGAGACACTTAGCGCGCAGTGGCTACAGTTTACCTACAAAGAAAAAATTCAGCACTGCTGCCTCATGTTCATTGGGAAATAAGAAACAATGTCCTCCAGGTCACATAGATGCAGACCCAGTTATGATGGTCTAACTAGAACGGAAGCTAAACCTCCTGACAGCAACATATATTTCAAGTGCCCAAACTCAGAGGCAGTTTCTCAAAAGTCTTTAGGCCAGCAGAGCTCCATGTTTGTGGAGTGTTTACCCTGTCCCTTATTTTGGAAACTCCTATACCACCTCCAAGTATATGAACTCCTGAGCATATTCCATTCCAGATATGTATTCACAGATTTTTGTAAATCATGTCCTCTAATTGTGTCTTACTTTAAGCGAAGATGATGTCAAGGCATTGTTCTGGATGAGAGTGGGAACATTTTTTTGTATCACATATTTGCATAAATATTGAATTTATTTTCCTATTTTCAATTCGAAATACTGAATCCCTGACACTAACCCAAAACCTACTAGACTCTGACTACTAATCCTAATATGATGGAGTAAAATAACCCACACAGAATAGAAATACAACCAGTTCAGAGGAGGCATGGTGTATAGTTGTACTTTCCTTTTGCATGATAAAGGGTTGGTGTTATAAATCTTGTCAATTTGTAGTTAAAATAGTTCTCTATGTGTTTTTAAAGTTAACAAATATGTGAATTCCTGTCTCCCTTTCTCTGTAGTTGATTCAGCACATGCATTTTTATATGCACATATAGAATACTACATGGTATCACACGTACATATTTGTGAGGTAACTGACTTTGCAAATACAAATTGTTAGAAGAAAACACTTCTTCTAAATGCTGTTGGAACTGAAAATTCAACCTATGGGTGAGCTTCCTAGTTGAACAACATAAATCCATATTTAGTAAAATCAATATTTTTGGATCTGTGGATGATATATATTTCATGGTGAATTTCGATTGCCATACATAATGCTACTTTGTAATGTCTGTATTTAGGTGTGTGTGTGTGTGTGTGTGTGTGTGTGTGTGTGTGTGTGTATTCACTCTGCTGATTATTCAAAATATAAAATATATGTGTCTTATTATACACTAACTAAATTCATTCATATTCATGTATTTGGATTTATAATCAACGTTTGAGAAGATTATTCTCAGGAATATTTTTCCACCTGAAATACATGTTTGTTTCCTAGTACTGAAAACTAACTTCAGGGGATCATATTATGGCAGCGATGGGAGTTCATTACCCACCTGTACCGCGTCACTTTGCAGGAGAAGGACGAGTTAGAACGGCTAAAATCTATCTTATTAGAAATTTCCAGGAAAATTGGTGTGCTCCAAAACCTACAGGAAGGATTTCCATTGCACAAGGACCAGCTACGGGGACTCAAACACCAGCAATTTGTCCTCACGGAGGGTCACGCTGCTTATTTAGCAAATCGCCCCACGGCTAGTGTCTGCAATGCGCGCTGGGAAACGACGAGAGAGCAACACAAAGATACAGTCTGTGGATTATGCGGGCTCCTGCCATCTGGGCAATCACTGTGCTCAGTGCTGAATTCTGGGTTTGAAATGGGGGAAGGAAGCGGTCCAATTCGGTTTTCCACACTGGTGAGACCACAGAGGAAGATAGCGGTCACCATCTTGGAGAGCTGATGTCACCATCCCTGTTTTCGACTGATCACAGCTCATTCAGATACAGAATAGGTAATTACAGGCTGCCATTTGCCTTCATCTTGCAGACAAATTACTCAGGGTCAGTGCTAAAGAACCCATGAAAATTGCTTCTTGGATCGTTCTCCTATCAGAACATACACCGAGCCCGGAGCGGCTGAATTCCGGGTCCCGGAACTGCTCTGGCCCAGGGCTAAAGAACCTGCAGAAACTGTTTCTTGGTCTGGGTCCTGCTGAATACTGTAGAGGTAAATGCCAACTGAGCCTTCATAGACAGTGGCAACAGGATTGAGACGGGGCTTGTGAGGGCCGGTCAGGACTCACCCGTTGCTTTGGTCACCCGACAAAGGGAATGAAATGCTGCCATTTACATGGGATACCAACATGGCAGACATCTGATGTGATCACAAAGCAGTGGAGGAGATAACTTCATCGATACCAGCGGCGAGAGAAATAGTTGGTCTCCTGGTAAAGAAAGTGAGTCACAAACATCTGAGTCTCTCTCATTTTGTCATCAAGCCAGAGGTGCAGAGCAGAGCTGCCACCTGTGCCTGGAACAGGCCCAGCGACCCACCGGCGTGGTAGTCACGTCACCCCAATTGGAGTAGGGGCAGAGCAGAGCCGACACCCATGCCTGCAAGGTAGGCAGACGTACGACCGACCGGCAGAACAGGCCTAGCGGCCGGTCAGCATGGTAGACAGATCACCCCAATTGGAGGAGCAGCACAGCCGCCAACCGCACCTGCAATGGAGACTTTTCCACAATACAAGAGCAATATAAATATACAGGGGGAAAATTACAAAAACACAACAGTTTCACCGAGCAGAAAGAAACGCAAGCTGTATGAAAAGACAAGGAAAGAAAGGACCACAAGCAATGCAGGTCAACTCAACTTTAGAAGAGGTAATAGATGCAGCATATGGAATGTCAGATAAAGAATTCAGGATATACATGCTTCAGGTGATTTGGAATCTCAAGGAAGACATTAGACAGCAAAAATCAGTCAATGAAAGATCACTTCGACAATGAATTACATAAAAAAATCCAAGTAGCAAAGATCAACTATACAGGGAGATAGAGGTTATAAAAAACAAACGAACTGAAATCTTAGAAACGCAGGAAGTAATGAACCATCTTAAAAACTCAATTGAGAATACTACCATCAGAGCAGAATACTTAGAAGATAGAACATCAGACAATGAAGACAAAGTATTTCAACTCAAAAAGAACATATACAGCTCAGCAAGACTGTTAAGAAACCATGAGCAAAACTGCAAGAAATATGGGATAACATAAAGAGAATAAACATAAGAGTCATTGGGATACAGGAAAGTATAGAGGTCCAAACCAAAGGAGTGAGCAATCTATTCAATGAAATAATAGGAGAAAAATTCCTAGACTTGAAGAATGAGACAAAATCCCAAATCCTAAAAGTCTACAGGATGCCGAACGTGCAAAATCATAAGAGATCCACACCTAGACACATTGTAATGAAGATACCCTACATACAGAATAAGGAGAGAATTTTAAAAGCTACAAGAGAAAGGAAGCAGATTATAGTTAGTGGTAAACCAACCAGGATAACAGCTGATCTTTCAACACAGACTCTGAAAGCTAGAAGATCCTTTAATAACATATTTCAAACACTGAAAGAAAATGGGTTCCAGCCAATTATCATGTATCCAGCGAAATTAAGCTTCAGATGGAAGATGAAATTAAAACCTTCCACGATAAACAAAAGTGAAAAGAATTTGCAGCTAGAAAACCATCTCTTCAAAACATCCTCGGCAAAACATTACAGGAAGTGGAAATGGAAAATACCAATGAAAACCAACAGTGGGAGGTAGGACACTAAAGGGGGGAAAATAATCAAAGAGGAAAACAAACTATGTTTAGTAACATAAATAAACAAATATGGCTGGAAGAACAACCCATATCTCAATAATAACCAAAAATCTTAATGGCTTAAACTCACCAATTAAGAGACACAGGCTAGTAGAATGGATCACAAAACAAGAACCAACAAAATGCTGCCTACAGGAGACGCATTTTATAGGAAAAGACATACATAGACTGAGGGTGATACTTGGAAAAATCGTATCACTCTTATGAACTTCGGAAACAAGCAGGAGTGTCCATACTCATATCAAATAAAATAGATTTCAAGCCAAAGTTAATCAAAAGGGATAAAGAAGGACACTACATACTACTCAAGGGAACCATACGCCAACAAGACATAACAATCATAAATATATATGCCACAAACAATGGTGCAGCTTTGTTCATCAAACAAACTCTTCTCAATTTCAAGAGTCTAATAGACCACAATACAGTAATCATGGGAGACATGAACACACCTCTCTCACCACTGGACAGATCTTCCAAACAAAAGTTGAATAAGGAAACTATAGAACTCAATAACACAATTAATAACCTAGACTTAATTGACATATATACAATATACAACCCATCATCAAGAAGTTACACTTTTTTCTCAGCAGAACATGGATCCTTCTCAAAAATACATCATATATTATGTCACAGGGCAATTCTTAGACAATAAAAAGGAGTAGAGATAATACCATGCATTTTATCTGATCATAATGGAATGAAATTAAAAATCAACGATAAAAAAAGGAAGGAAAAATCATTCATCACTTGGAGAATGAACAATAGGTTTCTGAATGATCAATGGGTTATAGAAGACTTCAAGGAAGAAATTAAAAAATTCTTAGAGATAAATGAAAACACAGACACAATATATCGGAATCTATGGGACACATTGAAAGCAGTTCCAAGAGGAAAATTCATTGCTTGAGTTCATTCCTTAGAAAAAGAAAAAACCAACAAATAAATGATCTCATACTTCATCTCAAAATCTTAGACAAACAAGAGCAAACAACAGCAAAAGAAGTAGAAGGCAACAAATAATTAAAATCAGAGAAGAAATTAATGAAATCGAAACAAAAGAAACAATTAAAAAAATTGACAAAACAATACATTGGTTTTTTGAAAAAATAAATATAATCGACAGACCCTTAGCCATGCTAACAAAGAGAAGAAGAAAGAGAACTCAAATTACTAGTATATGAAATGAAAAAGGAAATATAACAAGAGACACTTCAGAAATACAGAAGAAAATCAGAAATTATTTTGAATTAATATACTCCAATAAAATAGAATATAGTGAAGGCATTGATAAATTTCTTAAGTCATATGATGTGCCCAGATTGAGTCAGGAGGATATAGACAACTTAAACATTCCAATATCAATTGAGGAAATAGAAGAAACCATCAAAATACTACCAACTAAGAAAAGCCCAGGACCGTATGGGTATAGAGCAGAATTATACAAAACCTTTAAAGAAGAACAAAAACCAATACTTTTCAAGGTATTTCAGGAAAAATGCAAAAATCCTCAAAAAAATTCTGGCGAATCAGACACAAAAACATATATATAAAAAAAATGTGCACCATAATCAAGTAGGATTCATTCCTGGGATGCAAGGCTGGTACAATATACTGAAATCAATAAATGTTATTCATCACATCAATAGACTTAAAAATAAGAACCATATGATCATCTCGAGAGATGCAGAAAAAGCATTTGACAAGGTACAGCATCACTTTACGTTCAAAACTCTAGAAAAACTAGGGATAACAGAATCATACCTCAATATTGTAAAAGCAATCTTTGCTAAGCCTCAGGCTAGCATCATTCTGAATGGAGAACAATTGAAGGCATTCCCCCTAAAATCTGGAGCAAGACAATGATGCCCTCTCTCACCCCTTCTGTTCAACATAGTTATCGAAACACTGGCCAGAGCAATTAGAAAGACTAAAGAAATTAAAGGCATTAAAATAGGAAAAGAAGAACTCCAATTATCGCTATTTGCAAAAGACATGATTCTATACCTAGCAGACCCAAAAGGGTCTACAAAGAAACTATTAGAGGTAATAAATGAATTCAGCAAAGTGGCAGGATATTAAATCACCACGCATAAATCAAAGGCATTTTTGTATATCAGCGACAAATCCTCTGAAATGGAAATGAGGACAATCAGTCCATTCACAATATCATCAAAAAAATAAATAAAATACTTGGGAATCAACCTAACAAAAGAGGTGAAAGACATATACAATGAAAACTACAGAACCCTAAAGAGAGAAATAGAAGAAAATCTTAGAAAATGGAAAAATATACCCTGTTCATGGATAAGCATAACTAACATCATCAAAATGACGATATTACCAAAAGTTCTCTATAGGTTTAATGCAATGCCAATCAAAATCTCAAGGTCATTTCTTGTAGAAATAGATAAAACAATTATGAAATTCATATGGAAAAATTAAAGACCCAGAATAGCAAAAACAGCTCTAAGCAGGAAGTGTGAATCAGGCAGTATACTGATACCAGATCTCAAACTATACTACAGATCAATAGTAACAAAAATAGCATGGTACTGGTGACAAAACAGGCGGGTGGACCAGTGATACAGAATAGAGGACACAGAAACCAATCCACAAAACTACAGCTATCTTATATTTGATAAAGGGACTAAAAGCATGCAATAGAGGAAGGATAGCATCTTCAACAAATAGTGCTGGGAAAACTGGAATTCCATATGTAACAAAATGAAACTGAATCCCCTCCTCTCACCATGCACAAGAGTTAACTCAAAATAGATCTAGGAGGTTGATATCAAATCAGAGACACTGCATCTGGTGGAAGAAAACTTTTGCCACCATCTACATACTGTGGTGTCGGGCTCCAAATTTCTCAATAGGACACCCATAGCACCAGAGTTAATCCCTAGAATCAACAAATGGGACTTACTCAAACTAAATATATTTTTCTCAGCAAAAGAAACAATAAGAGAGGTAAATAGGGAGCCTACATCCTTGGAACAAATCTTTACTCCTCACACTTCAGATAGAGCCCTAATATCCAGAGTATACAAAGAACTCAAAAAAATTAAACAATAAGAAAATGAATAACCCAATCAACAAATGGGCCAATGACCTGAACAGACACTTCTCAGAGGAGGACATACAATCAATCAATAAGTACATGAAAAAATGCTCACCATCTCTAGCAGTCAGAGAAAAGCAAAACAAACCCACCCTAAGATACCATCTCACTGCAGTAAGATCGGCAGCCATTATGAAGTCAAACGCCATCATGTGCTGTCGAGGATGTGGGGAAAAGGGCACACCTGTACATTGCTGGTGGGACTGCAAATTGGTGCAGCCAATTTGGAAAGCAGTATGGAGATTTCTTGGAAAGCTGGGAATGGAACCACCATTTGACCTATTCCCCTTCTCGGTCTATTCCCTAAAGAACTAAAAAGAGCATGCTACAGAGATACTGATAAATCGATGTTCATAGCAGCACAATTCACAATTGAAAGACTGTGGAACCAACCTAGATTCCCTTCATTAGATGAATGGATTAAAAATGTGGCATTTATATAGAATGGCTTGTGACTCACAAGGTGCAGCCAGCAGACCCTTATATGTAAAGGCAAATTGTTATATGGTTTGGTTTCAGGTAAATGTTCAGAATCAGGTTGCTATGGACACGGGGGCAAACAATGAGAGATAGAATATTGGATGGTGCATTCTCCTGCAGAACCTGACCATACACACGTGACAGAACTCCCTCCAGCACTGTGTCCCAGTTGAACTCCTTGTATTTCGTGATGCAAATACCAAACTCCCAGTGCAGCAGCAAGAAACACCACGAAAAGTGGAGGATGACCAAATGGCTTCACAGTTCACACGGGGAGACACTTAGGTTCCAGTGTCCACAGTTTACTTAGGAAGAGAGAATTCAGCACTACGGTCTCATGTTCATTGGAAAATAAGAAACCATGTCCTCCAGGTCACATAGATGCAGACCCATCTTTGATGGTCTCACTACAAAGGAAGCTAAAGCTCCATACAACAAAATATATTTCAAGTGCCCAACCTCAGAGGGACTTTCTCAAGAAGTCTTTAGGCCAGCAGAGCTCCATGTGTGTGGACTGTTTAAACTTTCCCTTACTTTTGGAAACTCCTTTACCACCTCCAATTTTTTGAACTACTGAGTATATTTTATTCCACATATGAATTCACAGATTTTCTAACTCTTCTCCTCTAATTGTGTTTTACTAGGGTCGAAGGTAATGACAAGGCTTTGTTCTTGATGAGAGTTGGAAGATTTTTGTGTAGCATATGTTTGCGTACACATTGGATTCATTTTCCTATTTTCCATCCAAAATACTGAATCTCTGACACTATCCCATACCCTACTAGACTTTGACGATTAATCCTAATATGGTGAAGAAAAATAACCCAAAGAGAATAGAAATACAAGCAGTTCAGAGGAGGCATGGTGTATACTAGGTCTTGCCTTTTGCATGATAAAGGGTAGGTATTATAAAAATTTTCAATTTTTAATTGAAATAGTTCTACATGTGTTTTTAAAGGTAACGAATATGTGACTTCCTGTTTCCTTTTCTCTGTAGCCTATTCAGCACATGTGTTTTTATACGCACATATAGAATCCTACCTGGTATCACACATAATTTCTTTTGAGGCTACTGACTTGGAAGATAAAAATTGTGAGTAGAGATCATTCCTCCTAAACGCTGTTGAAACTGAAAATTCAACCTATGTCAGCTTCCTAGTAGAACAACATTATACATGAATCCATGTTAAGCAAAATGAATATTTTTCGATATGTGGATTATATATATTTCATGATGAAATGCGATTGGCATATATATTGCTACTTTTAATGTCTGTGCATGTGTCTGTGTGTGTGTGTGTGTGTGTGTGTGACTCTCCAAGTTTTCTAAAATATGAAATATATGTGTATTATATAAACTCCCTAAATTCATTCATGTTCATGTATGTGGATTTATAATCAACTTTTCAGAAGATTATTCTCAGAAATATTCATCCACCTTGAATACATATTTGTTTCCCATTACTGAAATCTGACTTCAGTTAATGGTTCATACAAATCCTAACATTTCTACATTAACTGACCCAGTTTAACATCAATGCAATAGATTCCTATGGGACATGATGTCTATTTTGAACTTCATTTCTATTCAACACTGCTACATTACTATTTCTTCACGTTTAGCCCATCATAGCATATATATTTCATCCACAAGTTCACAAATTTAGAGGCATTTGGTTCACTTTAAATCCCTTCCTGCTTTAGAACACATGTATTCCTCCAGGTTTCTTGACTGGATTTTTTGAGACTTCTTTCCAAACACATTATTTTCGATTTCCATAATCCTTTTGAAGAAAATCAGACACACCCTTCATGATAAACCATAACCTAATATTACCATTAGATGTATAACTGGTTGGAATGAATGATTTTATATCAATATTAGATTTCCTGTATATTTTCAGATATCAATTAAATGAATTATTTAAAGTGGAACCAGTTATATTATTTATTCACAGTATGGTCTATTCATGCATTATCTCTATATTCACAGACACAGCGTACACCTCTTTGTACCCCCAATACTAATTTATACGTCTTCTCAATATTGCTCCCGGAAATGGTGGAAGAAATACTCATGTCACCTGATCTACATATACATTTTATCACAGTAATATTCTTGACAAAACTGCAAAGGTCACACTTATGATTTTACAAAGCCTAAATGGAAAGTGAACATGGATTACTAAAAACATCCATGTCCAGGTTGCCT
The DNA here is from genome assembly GCF_048772815.1 of Callospermophilus lateralis. Lineage (NCBI taxonomy): Eukaryota > Metazoa > Chordata > Mammalia > Rodentia > Sciuridae > Callospermophilus > Callospermophilus lateralis. Next base: position 394,409 of record NW_027514396.1, on the reverse strand, counting down.
AATGCTCTCAAATGTCATTCTTTGGTGACTACATATTTGTTTCTTCCTAAGATTATATATTCAAACTCAATCCTGTTGAAAATGTCTAATCCTAACAATCACTTTGTACTTTGCCTAATTTCCTATTGTCTTCCTTGATATTTGCTTTCCTACATTTTTTCCCTAGTTCATCATTGTGAATGACTCTTCACATGTGCTGACATTGGCATTCACTCTCTAATCGAAACCCTGTTGCTAAAGAATTTCTTTTTTTCCAAATTCTATACTCACACTTCTTCCGAAAACTACCGACTGTCTTTCTAATCTTACCGACTATCCCTTTTGGAGTTGATGTTCCCTTCTAAATTCAATCATCCAAGGTACAAAGTCTTATGCCATTGTATATTGATTTATCCAAGAAATCTCTGCTGAAGGTAATTCAATGCTAAGTATCCCAATCAAGGGCCCAATTCCCTTCTGGGCTTCAAATCTTACCTAGATTTCTGTTTTCATACATATATTTCACCTCTATGTTCTTATAAATATAGCAGATTCCCAATATCATTATTCATCCCTCAGAATAATTCCTAACCCAAATTGATCAAGTTATTAATGCTAACCATACACTGTTCCCTCAATCTAACTTTACAGAAGAGCGGGACAGAGTTGGTCTTACAATACAGGAATATAGGGGATCTTCCACCTGCTGAGAACCTCAAATGTCCATGCAGATATGACCCCTGGAGAAGATGTAGGCAGATATGAAGGACCAAACATGGCCTGTGTGGAGAGCTGTTCCCGGGTGCCTATGGTTGATATACCATTCCAACTTGTGAAAGTGTCACATGAAGTAGGGGTAGCCACCAGCACTTGTCCCCGTTGAACTCCTTGTATTTAGTTAAGCAAATACCAAACTCCCAGTGCAGCAGCAAGAAACACCACGAAAATGGAGAATGAACAAATGGCTTCACAGTCCACATGGGGAGACACTTAGCCCCCAGTGGCCACAGTTTACCTACAAAGAGGGAATTCAGTACTGCTGCCATATGTTCATTATAAAATAAGATACCTTTCCTCCAGGTCACATAGATGCACACCCAGCTTTGATGGTCTCACTACAAAAGAAGCTATAGCTCCAGACAACAATATAAATTTAAGTGCCCAACCTCTTAGCCAGTTTCTCAAGAAGTCTTTAGGCCAGCAGAGCTCCATGTTTGTGTTGTGTTTACAATGTCCCTTACTTTGAGAAACTCCTCCACCATATCCAAGGTTGTGAACTCCTGAGAATTTCCCATTCCAGATTGGATTTATTTTGCAATTTTCTATTCTACAGTAACTGACCTAGGTTTACATCAATGCAAGTAGATTCCTTATGGAACATGATGTGTATTTTGAAGTTCATTTTTATTCAACACTGTTACATTACTATTTCTTCAGTTTATGCACATAATAGGATACATATTTATTCCACAAGTTAGGAAGTTTATAGGCATTTGGTTCACTTTCAATCATTTTCTGCTTCAGAACACATGTATTCCTCCATGTTTCTTGACTGGTCTTCTCATGAGACTTCTTTCCAAACACATTATTTTCTATTTCCGTAATCACTTTTGAAACAAAACTCACACACCCTTCATTATAAACCATAACTCTAAGATTACCATTAGATGTATAACTCTTTGGAATGAATGATTGTATATCAATATAAGATTTCCTATATATTTTCAGATATCAATTCAATCCATTATTTAATTGGAACCAGTTATATTTTTTCCCAGTATGATCTATGTATGCATAATCTCTATATTCATAGACACAGCATACGCCTCTTTGTACCCCCAATACTAATTTATTCGTCTTCACAATATTGCTCCCGGAAATGGTGGAAGAAATACGCATGCCACCTGATCTACATATACATTTTATTACAGTAATATTCTGGACACCAAATGCAAAGGTCACACTTATTATTGTACCAAAGCCTAAATGGAAAGTGAGCATGGATTACTAAAAACATCCATGTCCACATTGCCTAATTCTCTCAAATGTCAATCCTATTCGTGACTACATATGTGTTTCTTCCTAAGATTATATATTCAACCTGAACCCTTTGAAAAAGTCTAATCCTATCACTTTATAGTTTGCCTGATTTTGTAATGTCTCTATTGATATCTGCTTTCCTACATATTTCCCAAGTTCATCATTGTGATTGACTCTTCACATGTGCTGACAAATATTCACTCTCTAACCAAAACCCTATTGCTAAAGAACTTTTGTTTCAAATACTATACTCACTCTTCTTCCTATACCTACCGACTATCTTCCTAATCCTACCGACTGTCCCTGTTTGACTCGATGTTCTCTTGTACATTCAATCATCCAAGGTAGAAGATCCTATGCCATTGATTATATATTCATCTTAGACATCTGTGCATAACATAATTCAATGCTAATTATCCCAGTCAAGGTCCCAATGCCATTCTGGGCTTCGAATCTAAACTAGATTTCTGTTTTCATAATTATATTTCACCTCTATATTCTTTTAAATATTTTAAGTTCCAAATACCATCATTCATCCAGCAGAATGATTTCTAACCCAAATCAAACATGTTGTTAACCTTAACCATTCACTGTTCCATCAATCTAACTTTACAGAAGAGCAGGGATAGAGTTGTATGAGATCTTTCACCTGATGAAAACCTCAAAGGTACATGCATAAATGATCTCTGAAGAACATGAAGGCAGCTATAAAAGACCTGAGAGAGCAAAAGTCATCTTCAATGGCAAACAACCTGGTCAGGATGAAGGGTTCTGACTGAATCAGCCTCTCTCTTCTTAATGTAGAGAAAATGGACCAAACCCACCCTGTGTGGGTAGCTGTCCCAGGGCGCCTATGATTGATATACCGTTCTATCTTGTGAAAGTGTAACAGGAAGTAGGGGCAGCCTCCTTCTCATGTGACACTTGGAAGCCACTGGTAGGACAAAGTGGTTGCCAAGGCAGTAACCTCATTCAGTTCCTGAAGGAAGTGACCTCACCTCACTTCCTTGGTGATTAAAATCTCTGAACTTGGGATTCATGAAGCCAGTCACCCATAGCCAGTCCCAGTCTCAGTCCCAGTGGTCACACTTGTTTGGATTTACCAAAGACAGAGTCAGTCTTTCTTGGTAACTACTGATGTGAGGATGGCCAAATGCCAGGAAAGCTTTAAAGAGGAGCCGTTTCTGAGAAAGCAGGTAGTGGCTCACCTCTGGCTCCTGACACCTTCACAGAGTTAGCCAAGGAGACCAGATCTGACACAGGTCAGGCCATTTCAGGGGAACATAGTATGGTCCACCAGTCAGAGGACACTCTGGATATTCACAGACCTACTTGAGTTAAGGAGGTGCCTTTGTCGGTGTGGGTGTGAGTTTGTGGTTTTGTCTCATGTTCTGAGAATAGGTAGGAAAGGCAGTTTGTTTGGATTGGAGTGGACTGTTTCTAGTAAGTCGTTAGACAAGGCGAGTGCTTCTATGTCTGTGTTTCCCACTCTGTCCGTGGTTGTAGACATTAGAAAAGAGAATGCATCAAGGATGTGTCCTGTCTAGTAGAATGCTTCCCAGCATTCTTCCTGCCCGATTTAGGAATGGACTGTGGTTCGTCTTATGCATAAGAAACACCTACTAACTTTCTAAGTTCCTGTTTTCTTCCTGAATTCCGGCAAACCTCAAGAATAGGCCCATGGTTTTGAGTCCAAGATGTGTACCACCTCCAAGCTCTGTGACATGGCCATGTGCTTGATAGCTGTAGGGAATGGGAACATCTTAGAAAACTCAAATATCTGTGTGACCAGTAAACTCTCAGTGGAGAAACCCTGCTTTGGTTCATTTGCATACTTATGGTTATGTTGCCCTGAATGTCAAGAAGGTCTTTGCCTCAGGCCACCCCTTTGTGAAGCCTGAAGAAAACTGTTTTCAAATGGAAATAAATGGGCATAACATGTGGCTCTTTGCTTAATTGCTTTGAAAAGGGACGTGTCCGAATCAGCCTTTTGGGCCTGTGTGAGGTTGTGGCTTAGATTCTCAGCACATGGTAGATCTAAAGATAGATTCCATTTGTGCAATCAAAACCAAAATGGCAAAAAATCACTCATTGTGGATGAGTCTCTTGCCTTCCTCTGTTAGGTTCTTTACCTCCATCAAGTGTGAATAGGAGTCCTTTAGGTCAAATGAGTTCTTCAAATCCCTGCAGAGGTGCTTGTGTTTTCTCAAGATTCCATATCACATAAAGAATCTATACCTGAGAGTCAGTAGGCCTCAAATTGGAGAAGGAGAGCAGTATTAATGGTAGGCCTATTTGATCACTCCTGGTTCACAGGAAGGGTGTCCATGTCACCCTCACTTTAGGCAAATGAGGGGCAAGCGACATTATTTTGGACACTCTCTTGGGATGCATCCTGCATGGTAACCTCCAGCCAGAGGTTAAGATGAATGTCTATATTTAAGAAGATGAGGGCCATTTGGGTGTCTTTTGGTTTTAATTGTGGTCATTCTTGTGGCAGTTGGAAGAGATGACTGGATCCACCTGGGCTTGAACTCTGGTGTCATTCCCCTTAGAGCCTGAGTTCTGGAACACATATCAAAGAAGAATTGCCATAAATTGTGTGGGGATTTTAAGAGGCCGCGCATGAGAGTCGCCCTTGGAAACTGAGATCTATGCCCATGGTGGCTTTCCACAGAGCACTGGGAATCTCAGACAGGATATCACATGATTTAATTCTGAAAGACTTGGCAGCCATATTTGATAGTCAAAAAACACATGGACCTCAATTTTAGACCTCAATGGGCGTGGCTTCATGTGACCTTTTGGCCACTCTTTGGGAAGCCTTGCCTGTGAGAGTTCTCCAGAGCTTTCATTGAAATGATCTTCCTCAACATTGAATGATTCCTGAATGAATTGAAATAAACAGTGCCTCCAACTTCATCCTTGAAAATTGGCTAGATAAATACCATGAAATATTTAAAATTCCAATGACCAGGTGGCACTGAAGAACCTTTGGATGTCCTGTTGCTGATCATGAGTGTACCAGACAGTGCCTTGATTAACAGGCTTTCATGAATATGGTGTAGAACAGAGATGCCAGTAATTTGGAGCCTGCAGAATAGTGGGCCTAGAGCAGAGGTGATTAAGTGTGTGATAAAACATCTGTGGTGGGGTCATGTGGATCTGCCATTGTCTTCCAAATGGCTTGTGACTGACATGGTGCAGCCAGCAGAACATTGTATGTAAACGCATCATGTTATATGGAGAGGTTTAAGGGCAATGTTCAGAATCAGGTTGCTATGGTCACGGAGGCAACCTATGTGGTATACAAGTCCTGTTGGTGCATTCTCCTGCAGTCCCTGACCCACCATATGTGACAGAACTCCCTCCAGGACTGTGGTCAAGTTTAACTCCTTGTATTTCATGAAGCAAATACAAAACTCTCAGTGCAGCAGGAGACACTATAAAAAGTGGAGGATGATGAAATGGCTTCACAGTCCACATGGGGAGACACATAGCCCCCAGTGGCCATAGTTCACCTACAAAGAGAGAATTCAGCACTACTGCTTCATGTCCATTGGAAAATTATAAACCATGTCCTCCAGGTCACAGAGATGCATAAAGACGTTTGATGGTCTTACTAGAAAAAAAGCTAAAGTTCCTGAAAACTACATATATTTCAACTGTCCATCTTAGAGGCAGTTTCTCCAGACGTCTTTAGGCTGGCAAATCTTCATGTTTGTGGAGTTTTTACATTGTCCCTTACTTTTGGAAACTCCTCTACCATCTCCAAGGTTGTGAAATCCGGAGCAGTTTTCATTTCAGGTATGAATTCAAAGATTTTCTAACTCTTTTTCTCTAATTGTGTCTTACTTGGGGTGAAGGTAATGTCAAGTTATTGTTCTAAATGAGAGTGGGAAAATTTTTGTGTAACACTAATTTGCATACCCATTGATCCATTTCCAATTTTCCATTCGAAATACTGAATCCCTGACAGTAACTCATACCCTACTATACTCTGACTACTAATCCTAATATGATGAAGAATAATACCCAAATAGAATAAAAATACGAGCAGTTCAGAGGAGGCATGCTGTACAGTTGGACTTCCCTTTTGCATGATTAAGGGTAGGTGTTATAAATCTACTCAATTTTTAATTGAAATAGTCCTCCATGTGTTTATAAAGTTCACAAATATGTGAATTCCTGTCTCCCTTTCTCTGTAGCCTACTCAGCACATGTATTTTTATATGCACATACAGAATCCTACCTGCTATCACACGTACATTTTCATGAGTTGGCTGAATTGGCAGATACAAATTGTGAGAAGAGATCAGTCCTCCTAAACGCTGTGGGAACTGAAAATTCAAACTATGTGTAAGCTTCCCAGTAGAACAATATTATACATAAATCCATGTTCAGTATAATAAATATTTTGCATCTTTGAATGATGTATATTACATGATGAATTACGATTAGCATTTATATTGATACTTTTTAATGTATATTTGTGTTTATTTAAAATATATATATATATATATATATATATATATATATATATATATATATATATATATATATATACACTCCAGATTTCTCAAAATATGAAAGGTATGTGACTTATACACACTCTGTAAATTCATTCATGTTCATGTATATAAATTTATAATCAACTTTTCAGAAGATAATTCTCAGAAATATTCATCCACCTGAAATACATATTTATTTCCCAGTACTGAAAACTAATTTCAATCAATGGTGTTTACAAATCCTAATATTTCTACAGTAACTGACCCAGTTTAACATAAATGCCAGTAGATTCCTATGGGACATGATGTCTATATTGACCTTCATTTTAATCCAACACTGGTACATTACTATTTCTTCAGTTTTTGCACATCATAGGATATGTATTTCTTCCACAAGTTTAAAATATATTGGAATTTGTTTCACTTTCAAACACTTCTTGCTTCAGAACACATGTATTCCTCCATGTTACTTGACTGGTCTTTTCATGAGACTTCTTTCCAAATACATTATTTTCAATTTCCATAATCAATTTCGAAGCTAAACTCACACACTCTTCATGATGAACCATAACATTAATATTAACATTAGATGTATAACTGGTTGGAATGAATAATTGTATATCAATATAAGATTTCCTCTATATGTTCACGATTCAATTCAATCCATTATTTAAAGTTGGAACCAGTTATGCTTTTTATTCACAGTATTGTCTATTAATGCATTATCTCTATATTAATAGATACAGTGTACTCTTCTTTGTCCCTTCAATACTAATTTATACGTCTTCAAAATATTGCTCCCAGAAATGGTGGAAGAAATACTCATGTCACCTTATCTATATATAGATTTTATCACAGGAATATTCTGGACACAAAAAACGAAGGTCACACTCATGATTGTATCAAAGCCTAAATGCCAAGGGAGCGTGGATTACTAAAAAGAACCATGTCCAGGTTGCCTAATGCTCTCAAATGTAAATCAAATTGGTGACTACATATTTGTTTCTTCCTAAGATTATATATTCAACCTCAACCATGTTGAAAATGTCTAATCCTATCACTCACTTCATACTTTGCCTGATTTGGTAATATCTTTATTGATACCTGCTTTCATACATATTTCCCCCAGTTCATCATTTTGACTGACACTTCACATATGCTGACATTTACATTCAATCTCTACCCGAAACCCTATTGCTAAAGAACTTTTGGTCCAAATCCTATACTCACTCTTCTTTCTAAACCTACTGACTATCTTCCTAATGCTACTGACTATAGTTTTTTGACTCGATGTTCTCTTCGACAATCAATTATCCAAGGTATAAGGTCCTATGCCATTGTATATCAATTTATCTGAGACACATGTGCAGAACATAATTCAAACCTAAGTATCCCACTCAAGGGCCCAGTTCCCTTCTGGCTTCCAATCTTACCTAGATTTCTGTTTTTATACTTATATTTTACCTATATATTTTTGTAAATATCACAGGCTCCAAATACCATTATTCATTCGGCAGAAAGATTCCTAACGCAAATCAAACATGTTATTAACCCTAAACATACACTTTTCCCTCAATCTAACTTTACAGAAGAGGAGGGACAGAGTTGGTCTTACAATACAGGAATGTAGGGGATCTTCCACCTGCTGAGAACATCAAAGGTATATGCAGAAATGATCCCCTGAGATGATGAAGGAAGCTATGAAGGACCTGAGAGAGCAAAAGACATCTTCCATGGTAAACTATCTGGTCAGGATGAAGGGATGTGTCTGAATCAGCCTCTACCTTCTTAATGTAGAGAAGATGGACCAAACCAGGCCTGTGTGGAGAGCTGTTCTCAGGTACCTATGGTTGGTATACCATTCTAACTGTGAAAGTGTGACAGGAAGTAGGGACAGCCTCCATCTCATGGGACCCTTAGAAGTAACTGTTAGGACAAAGTGGTTGCCAAGTCAGTGACCTCTTTCAGTTCCTGAAGGAAATGACCTCACCTCACTGCCTTGGTGATGGAACTCTCTGGACGTTTGATCCTGGAAGACAGGCACCAAGAGCCAGTCCCAGTCCCAGTCCCAGTGGTCTCACTTGTTTTGATTTACCAAGAACAGAGTCAGTCTTTCTTAGTACCTACTGATGTGATGATGGCCAAATGACAGGAAAGCTCTGAAGAGGAGCTTTTCCTGGGAAAGCAGGTAGTGGCTCACCCATGGCTCCTAACAACTTCAAAGTGTTGGCCAAGGAGACCAGATCTGATACAGGACAGGCCATTTTGGGGGAACATACAATGGCCCACCATTCTGAGGACACTATGGATAGTCACAGACTTACTTGAGCAAAGGAGGTGCCTTTGAGTGTGTGTGTGTGGGTTTGTGGTTTTGTCTCATGTTCTGAGAATAGGTAGGAAAGGCTCTTTGTTTGGATTGGTGTGGACTGTTTCCAGTAAGTCGTTTGACAAGGCGAGTGCTTCTATGTCTGTGTATCCCACTCTGTCCGTGATTGTAGACATTAGAAAAGAGAATGCATCAATGGATATGTCCTGTCTAGTAGAAAGCTTCCAAGCATTCATCCTGCCCAATTTACAAATGGACTGCAGCTTGTCTTATTGAAGGGCAACATCTGCTCTCAGTAGTTTCTGTTTTCTTCCTGAATTCTGGAAACTCTCCAGAATAGCCTCATGGTTTTGTGTCCAAGATATGTACCACCTCCAAGCTCTGTGAAATGGTGATGTACTGGATAGCTGAAGGGAATGGCGAGAATCTAAGAAAACTCAGATATCAGTGGGACCAGGAAAGTCTCAGTGGAGAAACCCTTCTTTGGGCCTTTTGCTTACCTATTGTTCTGTTGCCCTGAATTTCAGGAAGGTCTTTACCTCAGGACACTAATTTGTGAAGCCTGAAGAAAACTGTTTTCAAATGGAAATTAATGGGCATCACCTGTGGCTCTTTGCTTAATTGCTTTGGAAATGGATGTTTCTGAAACAGCCTCTTGGCCCTGTGTGAGGCTGTGGTTAGATACTCAGCACCTTATACATCCCACGTGTTCATCCAAAACCAAAATGGCCAAAAGAGCAGTTTTTGTGGATGAAGTCTCTCCCTACCTCTGTAAGGTTCCTGACCTCTATCAAGTGAGAATAGGGTGCCTTTGGGTCAAATGAGTTCTTCAAAGCCCTTCAGAGGATAGCCCATAGGTGATTCCAATGATTCCAATTCACATGAAGAATCTAAACCCCACAGTCAGTAGTCCTCAAATTGGAGAAGCAGAGCAGTATTAACGGCAGGCCTATTTGATAAGTCATGGTTCACAGGAAGGTGTTCAGGCCACCCCAACGTTAAGCAAATGAGGGGCAAGGGAGCTTATTTTGGACACTGTTTTGGGCTGTGCCCCTCATGGAAACCTCCAGCCAGAGGTTAAAATGAGTATCTATATGGAAGAAGATGACGGCCATGTGGAAGTGTTCTGGTTTTAATTGTGGTTATTAGTGTGGTTGTTGAAAAATATGACTGGCTCCACCTGGTCTTGAATTCTAGTGTGATTCCCCTTAGAGACTGAGTTCTGGAACTGATCTCAGAGAGGTATTGCCATGAGTTTTGTTGGGATTTTAGGAGGCCATGCATGAGAGTCACCCTTGGAAACTGAGATCTGTGCCCAGGAAGGCTTTCCACAGAGCACAGGGAATCTCAGCCAGGTTATCACATAATTTTTTTCTGAAAGAATTAGCACCCATAGTTGAGAGTCAAAACACGCAAGGATTTTACATTGTAGACCTCAATATGCCTGGCTTTATGTGACCATTTGGCAACTCTTTGGGAAGCCTTGCCTGTGAGAGTCTTCCAGAGCTTTCATTGAAATGGGCTTCCTCACCATTTAATGGTTACTGAATTAAATGAAACCCTCAGTGCCTCCAACTTCAACCTTAAAAAATGGGCTCGATAAATACCATGAAATTTTTGAAATTCCCATTACCAGGTGGCACTGGAAAACCATTGGAGATCCTGTTGCTGATCATGAGTGTACGAGAAAGTGCCTTGATTGACTGGGTTTCACAAAAATGGTGTAGAACAGAGATGCCAGTAAGTTGGAACCTGCTGAGTAGTGGGCCTACAGCAAAGGTGGGTAGGTGTGAGATAAACCATCTCTGGTGGTTTCATGTGGATTGGCCATTGGCTTTCAAATGGCTTGTGACTGACATGATGCAGCCAGCAGACCCTTATATGTAAAGGCATCTTGTTATATGGATAGGTTTCTGGGCAATGTTCAGAATCAGGTTGATATGGTCAAGGGGGCAAGCTATGTTGGACATAAGCCTGGTTGGTGCATTCTCCTGGAGACCCTGTCCCACCACACGTGACAGAACTCCCTCCAGCACTGTGTCCCAGTTAAACTCCTTGTATTTCATTAAGCCAATACCAAACTCCCAGTGCAGCAGCAAGAATCACCACGAAAAGTAGAGTATGACCAAATGGCTTCACAGTCCACACGGAGAGACACTTATCCCCCAGTTGCCACAGTTTACCCACAAAGTGAGAATTCAGCACTGCTGCCTCCTTTAAATTTGAAAATAAGATACCATGTCCTCCAGGTCACATAGATGTTGACCCAGTTTTGGTGGTCTCACTACATAGGATGCTAAAGCTACCGACAACAACATACATTTTAAGTGTCCCAACTCAGAGGCAGTATCTCAAGAAGTCTTTAGGCCTGCAGAGCTCCATGTTGTGGAGTGTTTACCTTGTCTTTTACTTTTGGAAACTCATCTACCACCTCCAAGGTTGTGAACTCCTCAGCATATTCCATTCCGGGTATGTATTCACAGATTTTCTAACTCTTATCCTCTAATTGTGTATTTCTTCCAGTGAGGGTAATATCAAGGGATTGTTTTTAATGTGAGTGGGAAGATTTTTGTGTAGCACATATTTGCAAACACATTGGGTTTACTTTCCTATTTTCCATTTGAAATACTGAATCTCTGACACTAACCCATACCCTACTAGACTCTGACTACTAATCCTTATATGATGGAGAATAGTAACCCAAAAAGAATACAAATACCAGCAATTCAGAGAAGGCATGGTATGTAGTTGGACGTCCCTTAATGTTTATTGACATAGTTCTCCATGTGTTTTTAAAATTAACAAATATGTGAATTCCTCTCTCCCTTTTTCTGTAGCCTATTAAGCACATGTATTTTAATATGCACAAATAGAATCCTACCTGGTATCACATGTACATTCTTCTGAGGTGGCTGACATGGCAGATAAAAATTGTGAGAAGAGATCACTCCTCCTAACCTCTGTTGGAACAGAAAATTCAACCTATGGGTGAGCTTCCTAGTTGACCAACATTATGCATAAATCCATTTTCAGTAAAATGTATATTTTTCGATAAGTGGATGTTATATATTTAATGATGAATTTCGATTGGCATATATATTGCTACTTTTTAATGTCTCGGTGTGTGTGTTTGTGTGTGTGTGTGTGTGTGTATATATATATATATATATATATATATATATATATATACTCTCCCGATTTTTCAAAATATGAAATATATGTGTCTTATTATACACTTCCTAAAATTATTCATATTCATGTATGAGGATTTATAATGAACTTTTCACAAGATTATTCTCAGAAATATTCATCCACCTGAAATACATATTTGTTTCCTAATACTGAAAACTAACTTTAGTGAATGGTGCATACAAATCATAATATTTTGACATTGCAAGATGGCCGCGAATAGAGAGCATCATACCCAGTGTACCGCGCCACTGCGCAGGTGACTAACGACTAAGAACGACAAAAAACTATCTTGTTAGGAACTTACAGCAAAATGGGGGTGCACTGAAACCTAGAAGAAGGATTTCTAGCACTGAGGTCCGGTAAATGAGTCTCAAACATGAGCCAACTCTGCGACCGGAGATCCTGTCTGACTGATCAGCGCTACCAGTCCAGTGGCTACAGAAAGCAGGGCACCACCGAGATGCGATCAATAATCACGGAGAAACGTTGATGCAGATTCTGTGGAATTCTGCCAGTAGAGTCCCCACTGAGCCCTGGGCTGAGTTCAGGGTTTCAGATGGGGAAGGAAGTGGTACAGTTCTAACCCCCACAATAGAAACTCCACGAAGGAAACCAACGGCCACCATCTTGGTGAGCTGAAGTAACGACAGCCACTCCCCTACAGAATGCAACAATAAAATGTTGTTATTCTGTTACTGTTACTCAGCTCCTCTCCCATACTTCGGGGAATTTGCATCAAATCTCTCCTAGGCTTTCTGGGGGAGAGATTATCAGAGGGAGCCTGCATAAAGATAGGGGAAAACTAGAGGCACCTGACTTTCAACTCCCCCTCCCATCAGTGGTGAAAAAAACCTGTCTAGCCAGCGCTGAGAGAGGGGCAAGCGGAAAAAAAAAATCAAAACAATAGAGTGCCGGGGTTCCCAATAGCCAACTGTGCAATCAGAGATCCGGGCTGATTGAATCATGCAGCCAGGCCTGCTGTTTCAGATGGCGGGGCACCACCGAGAAGTGACCTGAAGCAGGGAGAAATGTTGCTGCGGATTCTGTGGAATCCTGCCGGCTGAGCTCCCACTGATCCCCGGGCTGAGTTTGGGAATTCAGACAGGGAAGAAAGTGGTATAGTTCTATCCCCCACAAAAGAAACTCCACCAAGGAAACAAGCGGCCACCATCTTTGAGATCTGAAGTAACCACCGCCCCTCTCCAATAGACTGCAACAATAAAACAGATGTGTGTTACTCAGCTCATCTCTCATACAGCGGGGAATTCGCATAAAATGTCTCCTAGGCTTTCCGGGGGAGGGTTAATCAGAGCAAGCCTGCATAAAGACGCAAGAAAAACTAGAGACACCTGACTTTCGACTCCCCCTACCATCAGTGGCCATAACGAAACGTGTATAGCCAGTGCTGGGGGAGGGGTAAGTGGAAAAACTCAAAACAATAGAGTGTCTGGGTTCCCAAAAGACACCCTCCACACCCAACAAACGGCAGGCACAGAGTACAGTTTGAACTGCCGAGAGGCATCACTCAGGGGAAATCTGGTCTAGAAAAAGAAACCAGGACAAGCAGGAGAAACCAAAGGACTAGAAGGCAGGCCCTTGTGACTGGGCGGCTGGATACCGCAGGCCTGCACATGACATTCCACCCACTGCCTGAGTGACTGGGGGGCTGAGGAATGCCCGCCCGCAGGCAACCGAGCGTGAGACTGCGTGGCTAGAGATTGACAACCCAACGGCGACAGCCCACCTGCTGCCCGCGTGACTGGGCGGCTGGAGACTGCCTGCCCGCTGGCGACCAACCGCACAATTGGGCGGCTGGAGACCGCCCGCCTGCCAGTGACCCAGAGCTGAAACAAACCAGAGACAGTCAAGTCCCACCCCCCAATTCGGACACCTCGGCAAGGAGCCTGGGGCCGGCCAAAGCAGAGAGGTGACATCACTGGAGCTCGGCCTTCGGAATTACTTCCAAGCGGAATCCACTTTAGCAGGCATAGTTTACCAACACAAAGGAGAGACAACAGAGATATACAACACCAAAACAAATCTAAAGAATAAAGCAGAAACACAGCAATCAAATAGAGCTGGAAAGTAACGTGAACATCATGAAAAAACAAGGGCAAAAAAGGAGTACAAACAATGCAGGACAACTTAAATCTACAGGAGGACCTTGAAGCATCAGAAACAGGGATAGGGAAAGAACTCAAGGCATACCGAACTCAGATGGAAAGGAATATTAGAGAAGACATGAGGCAGCAAGTCCAAGCAATAAAAGTATATTTTGAAAATGAATTAAGCAAACAAATTCAAATGGCAAAGAATGAGCATTACCAGGAGATAGAGATCTTAAAAAAAATATTAAACAGTAATCCTAGAAATGCAGGAAAATATAAACCAAATTAAAAACTCAAACGAGAATATTACAAATAGACTAGATCAAGTAGAAGTCAGAACATCTGATAATGAAGACAAAGTTTATCAACTTGAAAAGAATTGAGTAAACACAGAAAAGATGCTTAAATCCCACCAGGAATTTATTCAAAAGATATGGGATGTCATAAAAAAACAAAAAACAAATTTAAGAGTCATCAGGATAGAAGAAGGCATAGAGATTCAAACCAAAGGAATGGACAACATATTAAATGAAATAATTCTATAAAACTTCCCAGAGATGAATGATGGATTGGATTGCCAATTCCTGGAAGCCTACAGGACCCCAAACATTCAAAACCAAAATAGACCAACTCCAAGACATATAATTATGAAGATACCCAACATACAGAACAAGGAGAGAATATTAAAAGCTATAAGAGAAAGGAGGCAGATTACATTCAGGGGTAAAACAATTAGGTTAACAACTGATTTTTCATCACATTCTTTGAAAGTGAGGAGATCCTGGAACAGTGTAATTCAAATGTTGAAAAAAAAAAAAAAGAATTCCAACCAAGAATACCATATAAAGAAAAGTTAAGCTTCAGATTTGACAATGAAATTAAAGTCTTTCACGATAAACAAAAGCTAAAACAATTCTCAGCCAGAAAACCAGCACTGCAAAGCATTTTGTGCAAAATACTACAAGAAGAAGAGTTAAAAAATAGTGCCCAAAACTAACAGTGGGAAGTATCTCAGTAAAGCGGGAGGAAAGTAACCAAAAAAGTAAAAACTATCCAAACTAAAATATAATAAATAAATAAACATGACTGGAAGTACAAATCATATTTCAATTGTAACCTTAAAAGTTAATGGCCTAAATTCACTAATCAAGAGACATGTGCTAGTAACCTGGATCAAAAAAACAAATCCAACAATATTCTGCCTTCAGGAGACTCATATGATAGGAAAAGACATACACAGGCTGAAGGTAAAAGGTTGGGAAAAATCATAACACTCACATGGCCCTCGGAAGCAAGAAGGATTTGCCATACTCATATGGAATAATATCAACTTCAAACCTAAGTTAATCAAAAGGGATAAAGAATGACACTATATTCTGTTAAAAGTAATCATCCACCAACAAGAAAAAAACAATTATCAATTTGTATGCACCAAGCAATGGAGGTGCAACGTTCATAAAACAAACTCTCCTCAAGTTCAAGAGTCAAATAGACTACAACACAATAATTATGGGTGACTTCAACACACCACTCTCAGCATTAGAGAGATCCTCTAGACAAAAACTGAATAAAGAAACTATAGAACTCAACAGCACAATCAATAACCTAGACTTAACCAACATATATAGAATATATCAACCATCATCAAGTGGATACATGTTCTTCTCAGCAGCACATGGATCCTACTCAAAGATACACCATATATTATGCCATAGGGCAATTCTTAGTAAATATAAAGGCATGGAGATTATACCGTGCACCATATCTGATCATAATGGAATGAAACTGGATATCAATGAGAAAAGAAGGAAGGAAAAATCCTACATCACATGGAAAATGAACAACATGCTACTGAATGACCAATGGGTTACAGAAGACATAAAGAAGGAGATAAAAAATTCTTAGAGACAAATGACAATACAGACACAACATACCGGAATCTATGGGACACAATGAAAGCAGTTTTAAGAGGGAAATTCATTTCTTGGAGTTCTTTCCTCAAAAAAAGAAAAAAAAAAACAACAAATAAATGAACTTAAACTACACCACAAAAACCTGGAAAAGGAAGAGCAAAACAACAGCAAATGTAGTAGAAGACAAGAAATAATTAAATTTAGAGCAGAAATCAACGAAATTGAAACAAAAAAAAAGTTGAAAAAATTGTTAAAACTAAAAGTTGGTTCTTTGAAAAAATAAATAAGATCAACAGGCCCTTAGCCATGCTAAGGAAGAGAAGAAGAAAGAGAATTCAAATTACTAACATGTGGGATAAAAAAGGCAATATCACAACAGACACTACAGAAATATAGAAGATAATTAGAAAGTATTTTGAAACACTATATTCCAATAAAATAGAATATTGTGAAGATATTGATAAATTTCTTAAGTCATAAAATCTGCCCAGATTGAGTCAGGAAGACACAAACAATTTAAACTGGCCAATAACAAAGGAAGACATAGAAGAAGCAATCAAAAGACTGCCAACCCAAAAAAAGCCCTGGACCGGATGGGAATACAGCGGATTTCTACAAAACCTTCAAAGAAGAATTAAAATCAATATTTTTCAAGCTTTTTCAAGAAATAGAAAAAAGAAGGAGCTCTTCCAAATTCATTCTATGAGGCCAGCATCACCCTGATCCCGAAACCAGACAAAGACACTTCAAAGAAAGAATACTACAGACCAATTTCTCTAATGAACTTGGATGCAAAAATTCTCAATAAAATTCTGACAAATCGAGTACAAAAGCATATCAAAATAATTGTGCAACACCATCAAGGAGGATTCATCCCTGTGATGCAAGGATGGTTCAATATACGAAAATCAATAAATGCCATTCACCACATCAATAGACTTAAAGACAAGAACTATATGATCATCTCGATAGATGCAGAAAAGCATTTGACAAAGTTCTGCATCCATTTATGTTCAAAACTCTATAAAAACTAGGGATAACAGGAACTTACCTCAACATTGTAAAAGCTATATATGCTAAACCTCAGGCTAGCATCATCCTAAATGGAGAAAAAACTGAAGGCATTCCTTCTAAAATCTGGAACAAGACAGGGATGCCCTCTATCACCACTTCTATTCAATTTAGTTCTTGAAATACTAGCCAGAGCAATTAAACAGACAAAAGAAATTAAAGGCATAAAAATAGGAAAAGAAGAATTTAAAGTATCACTATTTGCAGATGACATGATAATATATTTAACAGACACAAAAATGTCTACAAAGAAATGGCTAAAGTTAATAAATGAATTCAGAAAAGTGGCAGGATATATAATTAACACGCATAAATCAAATGCATTCCTGTATAACAGAAAAAAAACTTCTGAAATGGAAATGAGGAAAACCACTCTATTCACAACATCCTCAAATAAAATAAGATACTTGGGAATCAACCTAACAAAAGAGGTGAAAGATTTATATAATGAAAACTACAGAAATCTAAAGAGAGAAATAGAAGAAGATGTCAGAAGATGGAAACATGTGCCCTGTTCATGAATAGGCAGAACTAACATCATAAAAATGGCAATATTACGCAAAGTTCTCTACAGGTTTAATGCAATGCCAATCAAAATTCCAACGGCATTTCTTGTAGAAATAGATAAATCAATCATGAAATTCATATCGAAAAATAAAAGACCCAGAATAGCAAAAGCAACTCTAAGCAGGAAGTGTGAATCTGGAGGTATAGCGATACCAGAGTTCAAACTGTACTACAAAGCAATAGTAACAAAAACAGCATGGAACTGGTACCGAAAAATGCAGGTGGACCAGTGGTACAGAAGAGAGGACACAGAAACCAATCCACAAAATTACAACTTTATTATATTTGATAAAGGGGCTAAAAGCATGCAGTGGAGGAAGGATAGCATCTTCAACAAATGGTGCTGGGAAAATTGGAAATCCATATGCAACAAAATGAAACTGAATCCCGTTCTCTCGCCATGCACAAAATTTAACTCAAAATGGATCAAGGATCTAGATATAAAATCAGAGACACTGCGTTTCATAGAAGAAAAAGTTGGCTACGATCTACATACTGTGGGGTCGGGCTCCAAATTTCTTAATAGGACGCTCATAGCCCAAGAGTTCTTAACAAGAATAAAAAAAATGAGACTTACTTATACTAAAAAGTTTTTTTTTCTCTGCAAGAGAAACAAAAAGGGAAGTAAATAGATAGCCTACATCCCGGGAACAAATTTTTACCCCTCACACTTCAGATAGAGCCCTAATATCCAGAATATACAAAGAATTCAAAAAAATTATCAATAAGATAACAAATAACCTAATCAACAAATGGGCCAAGGACCTGAAAAGACACTTCACCGAGGAGGACATACAATCAATCAACAAGTACATGAAAAAATGCTCACCATATCTAGCAGTCAGAGAAATGCAAATCAAACCCACCCTAAGATACCATCTCACTCCAGTATGATTGGCAGCCATTATGAAGTCAAACAACAACAAGTGTTTACGAGGATATGGGGAAAAGGGGACACTTGTACACCGCTGGTGGGACTGCAAATTGGTGAGGCCAACATGGAAAGCAGTATGGGGATTCCTGGGAAAGCTAGGAATGGATCCACCATTTGAACCAGCTATCGCCCTTCTCGGACTATTCCCTGAGGATCTTAAAAGAGTGTACTAAAGGCATACTGCCACATCAATGATCATAGTGGCACAATTCACAATACCTAGACTGTGTAACCAACCTAGATGCAATTCAATAGATGAATGGATAAAAAAAAATGTGGCATCTATACACGATGGATGCAGCACTAAAAAATGACAAAATCATAGAATTTGCAGGGAAATGGATGGCATTAGAGCAGATTATGCTAAGAGAAGCTAGCCAATCCTTAAAAAAACAAATGCCAAATGTCTGCTTTAATAAAAATAGGGTAACTAAGAATAGAACAGGGAGGAAGAGCATGAGGAAAAGATTAATATTAAACAAAGACAAGTGGGAGAGAGAAAGGGAGAGAGAAGGGAAAGCATATGGAAATGGTAGGAGACCCTCATTGTTACACAAAATTACATATAAGACGTTGTGAGGGGAAAGGCGGGATCAAGAGAGAGAAGTGAAAAAGCAGATGAGGAAGAGAGGGAAGATAGGATGAAAGGGGAGGGGGGATAGTAGGGGATAATAAAGGTAGCAGAGGACAACAGTCACTAATGTGACATTATGTAAAAATGTGAATGTGTAACTGATGTGATTCTGCAATTCGTATTTGGGGAAAATTGGGAGTTCATAACCCATTTCAGTCAAATGTATGAAAGATGATATATCATGAGCTTTGTAATGTTTTGAAAAACCAATAAAAATAAATAAACAAAGGTTTAAAATTGAGTGGGAAGAAATCAGCTAAAAAGGAGTTGAGATGCATTCATTTTGATAAGCAGAAAGTTTGTTTTGTGTAGTTGTAAATATCACAAATTTATTTTACCAGAAAACTGGCTTTTGAAATGAACATATATTGAGATTAAAGGATAATCCACCTACCTTCATGAAAAATTCATATCATTTCCTATATTTTTCATATTTCATTTTTTTTCGTGAATATTTTGTCATGGACCAGGTCTAGTCTTAGGCTACCTCATCTGACAAGTTCGTACAATGTGTTGGATTGTTCTTTTCATCTTTTATTTGATAGTTTGTAGCTGATAATGTGTATTTTTCCTTATCTTTATTTGGACATACATACCGAACTATATCTTTGCATTTTATGTTTTACTGGGGAAGAGACTCATCAAAAGCTCTTTATTATATGTATCAACAATGAAACATTTAGAGCATGCAATTATTCTTAATTTTGCATGAAAATATCTTTGTACCATTTTTCTTATAAAGATGTAGAATTATTACTGTAATAAGTAACTACTTACAAGAAGAATTAAACAATTGACTTTATATCAATCATGAATATGAAAATTAATAAAATAAGTATTTGGCAATAAATATGCAATTGATAGAAATTAAAATCACAAGAAAGCCATTTAAAATGTCAGTGCATATGGTCCTTAAATAAAAGGTTGTTCAAATAAAATTTCACTAATTCATAAGAGTTAATATGCCATATCACAGCTTAATGTAATATAAAAACTTAAATGATAAGTATTGATAAATAAGAATGATACCTGTTTACTTAAATATGTTTATTTGATTTTCACTGTAAGCTGTTAATTCTAGAAGACTTGAAAATTAAGAAAGACTTGGTCTATATTATTTCTAACAGGCTAATCAAAGTACTTTTAAATATATATGTATATATATCATATGTAATACATATGCATGAATATAGATACATATGTATAATAAATGTATTGTAATATATCTATAGGTTATTATAATTATTAAATTTTCTCAAGAAAAAAGAATGACTATAAAAAAATTCTTAAATGTAAATTTCATAGCATATTACTGTTTGTAATGACATGAGAGAAAAACTCCTATGGAGGGAAAATGAAAAAGGAAGAGAGAGAAGGGGGAAAATGAGGAAGAAAGTGAGTAAAGAAGAGGGAGAGGAGTGTTTGATTATAAGATAAATGTGGAGGGTCTGGGTGTCTGGCTCAGTGGTAACATGCTTGGCTAGCATGTGTGAGGCACTGGGTTATATTCTCAGCACCACATATAAATAAATAAAATGAGGTCGATCAACAACTGAAAAAATAAAAAAAAATAAAAAAGTAGAAATATTACCAAAATTCTGAGTTTTTATGAATGCTAAATAAAAAAAAATGTTACATAGCCTTATGTAATTTCTAGACTCCCCAAAATAGTCATTTAATGATAGATTACTAGTGCGATAACTAAAAATCCATTGCTCTTTCCTCGACATTCTGTGGCATGCTAGTGCTAAAATAAATTGTATTATAACACCAAAAAAAATTCTAATAATTCTACAGTAACTGACCCAGTTTAACATAAATGCAAGAAGATTCCTATGGAATATAATTGTATTTTGACGTTCATTTTTATTCAACACTGGTACATTACTATTTGTCCAGTTTATGCACATCATAGTATGTATATTTCATTCACAATTTAGCAAATTTATACGCATTTGTTTTACTTTCAATCACTTCCTGCTTCAGAACACATGTATTCCTCCACGTTTCTTGACTGCTCCTTTCATGAGACTTTTTTCCAAAGACATTATTTTTGATTTCCATTATCATTTTTGAAGCAAAACTCACACACCCGTCATGATAAACCGTAAAACTAATATTACCATTAGATGTAAAACTGGTGGGAATGAATGATTGTATATCAATATAAGATTTCTTGTATACTTTCAAATATCAATTCAATCCATTGTTTAATTTGGAACCAGTTATATTATTTATTCACAGTATGGTCTATTCATGCATTGTCTCTATATTGATAGACACAGGGTACACCTCTGTGTACCCTCGATAATAATTTGTATATCTTCAAAATTTTGCTCACAGAAATCGTGGAAGAAAGACTCATGTCAACTGATCTACATATACATTTTATCACAGTAATATTCTGGACACAAAATGCAAAGGTCACACTTAGGATTGTCCCGAAGCCTAAATGGAAAGTGAACATGGATTACTAAAAACATCCATGTCTTGGATGCCTAATTCTCTCAAATGTCAATCCTATTGGTGAGTACATATTTGTTTCTTCCCAAGATTATATATTCAACCTCAACCATGTTGAAAATGTCTAATCCTATCACTCACTTTATATTTTGTCTGATTTCCTAATGTCTCTATTGATATCTCTTTTCCTACATATTTTCCCCAGTTCATCATAGTGACTGATTCTTCACATGTGCTGACATTTACATTCACTCTTTATCCGAAACCCTATTGCTAAAGAACTTTTTGTCCAAATACTATACTCACTCTTTTTTCTAAACCTACCGACTATCTACCTAATCCTACCGACTATCCCTTTTTGACTGGATGAACTCTTCAACAATCAATCATCCAAGGTACAAGGTCCTATGCCATTGTATATTGATTTATCTGAGACATCTGTGCAGAACATAATTCAAACATAAGTATCCCAATCATGGGCCCAATGCCTTTCTGGTATTCAAATCTTACCTAGATTTCAGTTTTCATAATTACATTTCACCTGTATATTCTTATAAATATTTCAGGTTCCCAATACCATTATTCATCCAACAGAATGATTCCTACCACAAATCGAACATGTTATTAATCCTAACTATACACTTTTCCCTCAATCCAACTTTACAGAAGAACAGGGACAGAGTTGGTCTTACAATACAGGGGTGTAGGGAACCTTCCACCTGTTGACAACCTCAAAGGTCCATGCAGATATGATCCCTGGAGAAGATGCAGGCAGCTATGAAAGGCCTGAGAGAGCAAACGTCATCTTCCATGGCAAACAACCCGGTCAGGTTAAAAGCATGTGTCTGAATCATCCTCTCTCTTCTTAATGTAGGGAAGATTGACCAAACTAGACCTGTGTGGAGAGCTGTTCCCAGGTGCCTATTGTTTCTATACCATTCGAACTTGTGAAAGTGTCACAGGAAGTACGCGCATCCTCCATATTATGAGACCCTAGGAAGCAAATGTTAGGACAAAGTGGTTGGAAATGCAGTGACCACATTCAGTTGCTGAAGGAAGTGACCTCACCTCACATCCTTGTTGATGGAACTCTCCGAATTTGGGTTCCAGGAAGCCAGGCATCCAGACCCAGTCCAAGCTCCAGTCACAGTGGTCTCACTTGTTTGGATTTACCAAGGACAGAGTCTGTCTTTTGTGGTACCTAGTGATGTGAGGATGGCCAAATGCCAGGAAAGTTCTGAAGAGGGGCCCTTCCAGAGAAAGAAGTTAGAGGCTCACTGCTGTCTCCTGACAACTTCACAGAGTTGACCCAGGAGACCAGATCTGAGACAGGACAGGCCATTTCTGGGGAACATAGTATTGCCCTCCAGTCAGAGGACACTCTGGATAGTTTCAGACCTACTTGGGGGAAGGAGGTGACTTCGTGGGTGTTTGAGTGGGTTTGTGGTTTTTTCTCATGTTCTGAGAATAGTTAGGAAAGGGGGTTTGTTTGGTTTGGAGTGAACTGTTTCTAGTTAGTCCTTTGACAAGGCGAGTGTTTCTATGTCTGTGTATCCCACTGTGTCCATGGTTGTAGACATTAGAAAAGAGAATGCCTCAATGGGTGTGTCCTGTCAAAGAGAAAACTTCCAAGCATTCATCCTGCCCATTTTATAAATGGACTGTGGCTTGCCTTATCATTGGGCAACACCTATTATTTTCTTACGTTCCTGTATCCTTCCTGAATTCTGGCCACTCTCCAAAATAGGCTCATGGTTTTATGTACAAGATATGTACCACTTCCAAGCTCTGTGACATGGCCATGTACTGGATAGCTGAAGGGAATGCATCTCAGAAAACTCTGATATCAGTGTGACCAGTAAAGTCTAAGTGGAGAAACCCTGCTTTGGGCCTTTTGATTACCTATTGTTATGTTGCCCTGAATATCAGGAACATCTTTTCCTCAGGCTACTCCTTCCTGAAGCCTGAAGAAAACAGTTTTCACATGGAAATGAATGGGCATTTTACCTTTGTGTTTTACAATAAAACCTTCACAGAGATTAGGCTCTCATTAACTTAAAAATACTTTTAAATTTTATCTAAGGGTAAAAAGTAACATGTAACTGTACATATCTTTTTGATAACAAGTCCAATTATACAACACAAATGACACACATAAATCTCCAACATGTTTTTATTTTAAGCCTAGAATTACCATACAACCTTAGAACATTTCTGTTTTCATACTTATATTTCACTTCTATAGTCTTATAAATATCGCAGGTTCCCAATAACATTATTCATACAGCAGAACAATTCCTAACCCAAATCGAACATGTTATTAACCCTAACCATACACTGTTCCCTCAATCTAACTTTACAGAAGAGCAGGGAAAGAGTTGGTCTTACAATACAGGAATTTAGGGGATCTTCCACCCGCTGAGAACCTCAAACGTCCATGCAGAAATGATCCCTGTAGAAGATGTAGGCAGCTATGAAGGACCTGAGAGAGTAAGAGTCACCTTCCATGGCCAACAACCTGGTCAGGATGAAGGGTTGTGTCTGAATCTGCCTCTCTCTTCTTAATGTAGAGAAGATGCACCAAAACAGGCCAGTGTGGAGAGCTGCTCTGGAGTGCCTATGGATGATATACCATTCTAACTTGTGAAAGTGTCACAGGAAGTAGGGGCAGCCTCCATCTCATGGGGCCTTGGAAGCAACAATTAGGACAATGTGTTTGCCAAGGCAGTGACCTCATTCAGTTCCTGAAGGAAGTGACCTCACCTCACTTCCTTGGTGTTCGAAATCTCTGAACATGTGGTCCAGGAAGCCAGGCACCCACAGCCAGTCCCAGTCCCAGTCCCAGTGATCTCACTTGTTTGGATTTACCAAGGACAGAGTCAGTCTTTCTTGGTACCTACTGATGTGAGGATGGCCAAATGCCAG
Source organism: Callospermophilus lateralis (assembly GCF_048772815.1). Classification (NCBI taxonomy): domain Eukaryota; kingdom Metazoa; phylum Chordata; class Mammalia; order Rodentia; family Sciuridae; genus Callospermophilus; species Callospermophilus lateralis. Next base: position 369,746 of record NW_027514396.1, on the reverse strand, counting down.
TAAAGCTCTGAAGAGGGCCCTTTCCTGAGAAACCAGGTTGTGGCTCACCGCTGGCTCCTGTCAACTTCACAGAGTTGGACAAGGAGAACAGATCTGAGACAGAACAGGCCATTTCATGGAAACATAGTATGGCCCACCACTCAGAGGACACTGCGGATAGTCACAGACCTACTTGGGGGAAGGAGGTGCATTTGTGGGTGTGGGTGTGTGTTTGTGGTTTTGTCTCATGTTCTGAGAATAGGTAAGAAAGGCAGTTTGTTTTGTTTGGAGTTAATTGATTCTAGTAAGTCGTTTGAAAAGGCGAGTGTTTCTAGGTCTGTGTATCCCACTGTGTCAGGGGTTGTAGACATTAGAAAAGAGAATGCTTCAATGGATGTGTCCTGTCTAGTAGAAAGCTCCCCCGGATTCATACTTCCCATTTATGAATGGACTGTGGCTTGCATTATTGATGGGCAACCCCCGATATCTTCCTAAGTTCCTGTTTTCTTTCTGAATTCTGGCCACTTTCCAGAATAGGCTCATGGTTTTGTGTCCAAGATGTATACCACCACCAAGCTCTGTGACATGGCTATGTACTGGATAGCTGAAGGGAATGGCGAGCAACTCAGAAAACTCAGATATCAGTGTAATCAGGAAAGTTTCAGTGGAGAAATACTGCTTTGGTTACCTATTGTTCTGTTGCCCTCAATGTCAGGAAGGTCTTTGCCTCTGGCCACCCCTTTGGGAAGCCTAAAGAAAACAGTTTTCAAATGGAAATCAATGGGCATCACCTGTGACTCTTTGCTTAATTGCATTGGAAAGGGATATGTCTGAATCAGGCTCTAGGTCCTGTGTTAGGCTTTGGCTTAGATTCTCAGCACATGATGGATGTAAAGAAAATCCCATGTTTGCATCCAAAACTAAATTGGCCAAAAGAGCAGTCATTATGGAAGAAGTCTCTCGCCTTCCCCTGTAAGGTTCCTCACCTCCATCAAGTGAGAATAGGAACCTTTGGATCAAATGAGTTCTTCAAAGCCCTTTAGAGGCTATCCCATAGGTGCTTGGGTTTTCTCCAGAATCCAAATCACATAAAGAATCTATACCTGACAGTCAGTAGGCCTCAAATTGGAGGAGCAAAGCAATATTAATAGCAGGCCTATTTGATCACTCCTGGTTCCCCGGACGAGTGTCCAGGACACCCTGACTTTAGGCAAATGAGGGGCAATGGAGGTTATTTTGGACACTGTCTTGGGCTGTGCCCCTCATGGAAACCTCAAGCCAGAGGTAATGATGAGTGTCCATATGGAAGAAGATGAGGGCCATGTGGGAGTGTTTTGGTTTTAATTGTGGTCATGTGTGGCCGTTGGAATAGATGACTGGGTCCACCTTGGCTTTAACTCTGTTGTGATTCCCCTTAGAGACTGAGTTGTGGACCTCACCTCAGAGACGTATTGCCATGAATTGTGTTGGGATTTTAGGAGGATTCACATGAGAGTCACCCTTGTAAAATGAGATCTAGGCCCAGGGTGGCTGTTCACTGAGCACTGGGAATCTCAGCCAGGTTACCACATGATTTTATTCTGAAAGACTTGGCAGCCATATATGAGAGTCAAAACACACGGATGTCACAATGTAGATCCCAATGGGCCTGGATTCATGTGATCATTTGGCCACTGTTTGGGAAGCCTTGCCTGTGAGACTTCTGCAGAGATTTCATTGAAATGAGCTTCCTAACCATTTAATAGTTCCAGAATGAAACGAAACACACAGTGCCTCCAACTTCAACCTTGAAAAATGGGTAGATAAATACCAAGAAATTTTTAAACTTCCCATGACCAGGTGGCACTGGAGAATCTTTGGATATCCTGTGGCTGATCATGAGATTACAAGACAGTGCTTTGATTGACTGGTTTTCATAAAAATGGTTCAGAACAGAGATACCAGGAAGTTGGAGCCTGCTGAGAGGTGGGCCTACAGCAGTGCTGGGCAGGTGTGCAATAAAACAACTGTGGTGGGGCGATGTGGATCTTCCATTGGCTTCCAAATGACTTGTGACTGACATGGTGCAGCCAGCAGACCCTTGTATGTAAAGGCATCTTGTTATATGGACACGATTCAGGGCAATGTTTAGAATCAGATTGCTATGGTCAAGGGGGCAAGTCATGTGGGATATAAGCCTGGTTGGTGCATTCTCCTGCAGACCCTGACCTACCAAAAGTGACAGAACTCACTCACGCACCGGGTAACAGTTGAATTCTTTGTATATCATGAAGCAAATACCAAAATCCCAGTGCAGCAGCAAGAAACACGACGAAAAGTGGAGGATGACCAAATGGCCTCACAGTCCACATGTGAATACACTTATCCCCCAGTTGCCACAGTTTACCTACTAAAGAAAATTCAGCACTGCTGCCACATATTCAGTGGAAAATAAGAAACCATGTTCTCGAGGTAACATAGATGCAGACACAGCTTTGATTGTCTCACTACAATGGAAGCTAAATCTCCCGACAACAACATATATTTCAAGTGCCCAAACTCAGAGTGAGTTTCTCAAGAAGGATTTAGGGAACCAGAGCTCCATGTTTGTGGACTGTTTTCCCTGTCCCTTACTTTTGAAATCTCCTCTTCCGTCTTCAAGGTTGTGAACTCCTGAGCATATTCCATTCCAGATATTTATTCACAGATTTTCTAACTCTTCTCCTCTAATTGTGCCTTAGTCTCCGTGATTGTAATGTCAAGGCATCCCTTTCTCTGTATCCTATTCAGCACATGTATTTTTACATGCAATTATAGAATCTTACCTGATACCACACGTACATTCTTGTGAGGTGACTGACTTGGCAGATACAAATTGTAAGAGATCACTCCTCCTAAAAGCTGTTGGAACTGAAAATTCAATCTATGAGTGAGCTTCCTTGTTTAAGAACATTATACATAAATCCATATTCAATAAAATAAATACATTTGGATCTGTAGATGACATATATTTCATGGTGAATTTCAATTGGAATATATTATGCTATTTTTAATGTCTGTGTGTTTGTGTATGTATATATATATATATATACACACTCTCCAGATTTTTCAAAATATGAAATATATGTCTTGTTATACACTCCCTAAACTCATTCATATTCAAGTATGTGTATTTATAATCAAATTTTCACAAGAGTATTCTCAAAATTATTCATTCACCTGAAATACATATTTGTTTCCTAGTACTGAAAACTATCTTCAGTGAAAGGTGCATACAAATCCTAATATTTCCACAGTAACTGAACCAGTTTAACATCAATACAAGTAGATTCCTATGGGACATGTTGTGCATTTTGACATTTATTTTATTCAACACTGGTACATTACTATTTCTTCAGTTTATGCTCATCATAGCAAATATATTTCATCCAAAAATTTGCAAATTTATAGGCATTTTGTTCACATTCAATCACTTTATTCTACAGAACACATGTATTCCTCCATGTTTTTGATGGGTCTTTTCATGAGACTTCTTTCCAAACACATTATTTTCGATTTCCATGATCACTTTTGAAGCAAAACTCAAAGACACTTCGTGATAAACCATAACCCTAATATTACCATTAGATGTATTGCTGGTTGGAATGAATGATGGTATATCGATATAAGATTTCTTATATATTTTCAGATATGAATTCAATCTATTATTTAAAGTGGGACCAGTTATATTATTGATTCACAATGTGGTCTATTCATGCACTATCTCTATATTCATAGACACAGTGTACACCTCTTTGTACCACCAATACTAATTTATAGGACTTCAAAACATTGCTCCCAGAAATGCTGGAAGAAATACTAATGTCACGCCATCTACATATACATTTTATCACAGTAATATTCTGGACACAAAATGCAAAGGTTACACTTATGATTGTACCAAAGCCTAAAAGGAAAGTGAACAGGGATTACTAAAAACATCCATGTCCACATTGCCTAATGCTCTCAAATGTCAATCCTATTGGTGACTACATATTTGTTTCTTCCTAAGATTATATATTCAAACTCAACCCTGTTCAAAATGTCTAATCCTATCACTCACTTTGTACTTTCCCTGATTTTGTAATGTCTCTATTATTATCTGATTTCCTACATATTTTCCAAAGTTCATCATTGTGACTGAATCTTCATATGTGCTGACATTTACCTTCACCCTCTAACAGAAACCCTATTGCTAAAGAAGTTTTTTTTTTCCAAATCCTATACTCACTCTCCTTCCAAAACCTACCAACTATCTTCCTAATCTTACCTACTATCCCTTTTTGACTGGATGTTCTCTTCCACATTCAATCATCCAATGTACAAGGTCCTATGCCATTGTATATTTATTTATCTGAGACATCTGTGCAGAAAGTAAGTCAACACTAAGTATACCAATGAAGGGCCCAATGCCCTTCAGGGTTTCAAATCTTAGATTTCTGTTTTCATACATATATTTCACCTACATATTCTTATAAATATCGTAGGTTCCCAATAACATTATTCATCCAGCAGAATAGTTCCTAACACAGATTGAACATGTTATTAACCCTAACCATACACTCTTCCCTCAATCTAACTTTACAGAAGAGCAGGGACAGAGTTGGTCTTACAAGACAGAAATTAAGGGATCTTTCACCTGCTGAGAACCTCAAAGGTCATTAAAGATGATCCCTGGAGAAGATGTAGGAAGCTATTAAGGACCTCAGAGAGCAAAAGTCATCTTTCATTGCAAACAACCTGGTCAGGATGAAGGGTTGTGTCAGAATCAGCCTCTCTCTTCTTAATGTAAAGAAGATGCAGCAAACCAGGCCTGTGTGGAGAGCTGTTCCTGGGTGCCTATGGTTTTATACCATTCTAACTTGTGAAAATGTCAGAGTAAGTAGGTGCAGCCTCCATCTCATGGGACCCTTGGAAGCAACTGTTAGGACAAAGTGGTTGCCAAGGTATGGACCTCATTCAGTTCCTGAAGGACGTGACCTCACCTCACTTCCTTGGTGATGGAATTCTCTGAACTTGGGATCCAGAAAGCCAGGCATCCAGAGCCAGTCCCAGTCACAGTCCCAGTGGTCAAAATTTTTCGGATTTACCAAAGACAGAGTCAGTCTTTCTTGGTACCTACTTATGTGAGGATGGCCAAATGCCAGGAAGGTCTGAAGAGGGGCCTTTCCTGAGAAAGCAGATAGTGGCTCACCACTGGCTCCTTACAGATTCACAAAGTTGGCCACAGAGACTAGATCTGAGACAGGACAGCCCATTATGAGGGAATTTCTTATGGCCCACCATCAAACGACACTCCGTATTGTCACAGAGGTACTTGGGGGTCTGTGTGGGTGTGGGTGTGGGTATTGGTTTGTGGTTTTGTCTCATGTTCTGAGAATAGGTAAGAAAGTCGGTTTGTTTGTTTTGGTGTGAACTGATTCTAGTAAGTCGTTTGACAAGGCTAGTCTTTCTATATCTGTGTATCCCACTGTGTCCATGGTTGTAGACAATAGAAAAGAGAATGCATAAATACATGTGTCCTTTCTAGTAGAAATCTTCCCAGCATTCATTCTGCCCAATTTATGAATGGTCTTTGGCTTGCCTAATGGATGGGCAACACCTAATATCTTCTTAAGTTCCTGTTCTCTACCTGAATTATGGGCAACCTCCAGAATACGCTCATGGTATTGTGTCCAAGATATGAACCACCTCCACGCTCTGTGATACGGCCATGTACTAGAGAGCTGAAGGAAATGATGAGCATCTCAGAAAACTCAGATATCAGTGTGACCAGGAAAGTCTCAATGGAAAAACCCCGCTTTGGGCCTTTTGCTTACATATCCTTCTGTTGCCCTGAATGTCAGGAAGGTCTTTGCCTCAGGCTATGCCTTTTTGAAGCCTGAAGAAAACAGTTTTCAAATGGAAATGTATAAACATTACCTGTGGCTCTTTCTTAATTGCTTTGGAAAGGGATGTGTCTGAATCAGCCTCTTGGCCCTGTGTGAGGCTGTGGCTTAGATTCTCAGCACCTGATGGATCTAAAGAAAAATCCCATGTGTGCATGCAAATCAAAAAGCCAAAAGAGCAGTCATTTTGGATGAAGTTTCTCGCCTTCCTCTGTAAGGTTTCTGACTTCCATCATTGAGAATATGGATCCTTTGGGTCAAATGAGTTCTTCAAAGCCCTGCAGACACTAGACCATAGGTTCTTGGGTTTTCTCATGACTCCAATTAACATAAAGAATCTAAACACCACAGTCAGTAGGCCTCAAAATTGAGAATAAGAGCAATATTAACGGCAGGCCTCTTTGAACACTCCTGGTTCACAGGAAGGATGTCCCGGCCACACTGACTTTAGGCAAATGGATGCAAGGGAGCTTATTTTGGACACTGTCTTAGGCTGTGCCCCTCATGGAAACCTCCAGCCAGAGGTTATGATGAGTGTCTATATGGAAGAAAATGAGGGCCATGTGGGAGTGTCTTGATTTTAATTGCGGTCATTTGTGTGGCGCTTGGAATAGATGACTGGGTCCACCTGGGCTTGAACACTGGTGTGATTCTCCTTAGAGACTGAGTTCTGGAACTTACCTCAAAGAAGTATTGCCTTGTATTGTGTTGGGATTTTAGGAGGCCATGCATGAGAGTCGCCCTTGGAAACTGGGATCTATGCCCAGGTTGGCTTTCCACAGAGCACTGGGAATCTTGGGAAGGATATCACATGATTTTATTCTTAAAGACTTGGCAGCCATAGTTGCAAGTCAAAACACATATGGACCTCAAATTGTAGACCTCAATAGGTCTGGCTTCATGGGACCTTTTGGCCTGTCTTTGGGAAGCCTTGCGTGTGATAGTTCTCCAGAGCTTTCATTGAAATGAGCTTCCTCTCCATTTAATCATTCCTGAATGAATTGAAACCCACAGTGCCTCCAACTTCACCCTTGAAAAATGGCTAGATAAATACCTTTAAATTTTTGACATTCCCATGACCGGGTGGACCTGGAGAACCTATGGATGTCCTATTGATGACCATCAGTATACCAGACAGTGCCTTGATTGACTGGGTTTCATGAAAATGGTGTAGAACGGAGATGCCAGTAATTTGGAGCCTGCTGAGTAGTCGGCCTAGAGCAGTGGTGTGCTGGTGTGTGTTAAAACATCTGTGGTCGGGTCATCTGCATCTGCCCTTCGCTTCCAAATGGTTTGTGACTGACATGGTACAAGCCCCAGATCCTTGTATGTAAAGGCATCTTGTTATATGGAGAGGATTCAGGGCAATGTTTACAATCAGATTGCTATGGTCAAGAGGGCAAGCTATGTGGGATAGAAGCCTTGTTGGTGCATTCTCCTGCAGACCCTTACCCACCACACGTGACAGAACTCCCTCCATCACTGTGTCCCAGTTGAACTTCTTGTATTTTGTGAAGCAAATATCAAACTCCCAGTGCAGCTGCAAGAAACACCACAAAAATTGGAGGATGACCAATGGCTTCACATTCCACCCTGGGAGACACTTAGCCACCAGTGGCCACAGTTTCCCTACAAAGAGAGAATTCAGCACTGCTGCCTCATGTTCATTGGAAAATAAGAAACAATGTCCTCTAGGTCACATAGATGCTGACCCAGCTTTGATCGTCTCACTATAAAGGAAGCTAAAGCTCCTAAAAACAACCTCAGATGAAGTTTCTCAAGAAATATTTAGGCCGGCAGAGCTCCATGTTTGTGGTGTTTTTACCCTGTCTCTGACTTTTGGAAACTCCTATACCACCTCCAAGGTTGTGAACTCCTGAGCATTTTCCATTCCAGATGTGTATTCACAGATTTTCTAACTCTTCTCCTCTAATTGTGTCTTACATGGGATGAAGGTAATGTCAAGGCATTGTTCTGAATACACATTGGATTCTTTTTCCAATTTTCCATTTGAAATACTGAATCCCTGACTGTCAGGCATAGAAGGAATTCACCTTCAAAGAATAGCCTGACACTTACAAGAAACAGCCCCCATGGAGACATCCTGTCTGGGAGACATCCTGTAGCCAACTGTGTCTCTGAGACATCCTGTTGCCATCTGTATTCCTGAAACATCCTGAGTTTATCTCACCTTGTGAAGACATCCAGGAACTTTGGATAAGAGAGCTTTCCCATCTCCAGCATATAAATGCCCCTGTGTGAAAAATAAAAGTTTGCAGCTTGATCAGAACTCCTGTCTTGCTGTCCCTTCACTCCTGTCCCTTCATTCCTCCGCATCTAGGTTCGCTGCCCCTGTTGATGTGTCTTTCCAGCTGTGACTACTGGCACCCACTGACTGGGGCTCGAGCCTTTGACTGATTGGGAACCCCGTCCTCCTGGAAGACTTCATCAAGTGGAGCTCGCGATTGCCTCAGCAGACACCACAAAGAGACAGATCCAGGAGGAGAGTGGGGATGACGCACGGTGAGTGACCCACCATGGGACAAGCAGTTTCGTCACATGATTTGTTTTTGTCAGGCCTCAAGGAGTCCTTCAAGACATGAGGGGTGCGTGTTAAGAAAAAGGACTTAAAATTTTTCTTCTAATACATAGGAGAATTGTGTACATGGTTTCACATTGAAGTGACCATTGATGGCAAAAGATGGCTTAGAGTAAGAGACTGTTTAAAAGATTATTATGAAACCTTTGGCCCAGAAAAAGTGCCAGTTCCCACCTTTTCTTACTGGAACTTAATTAATGAAATTCTTAAAAGTTCACCCTTTGACAATGGTACCTTACAACTTGTCAGGATTGGAGAAGAGACTATGCAAAACACCTCTCGTCTCCCCACGGCATGCCCATCAGTTAGTATAGACATTGACCCTTCTCAGTCTCCCCAGGACCCTGGGAACCTTCCTAGTCCCCCTCAAAATACCACCCTAATGAATAAGGCTCCAATGGTTACCAAACACCTTTATCGAGTTTTAAATCCCAGAGACACATTGACCCCTGGGACGGAGGCTACCTTGGAGAAGGAAGCAGCAAGCTACAATTCAGAAGATGCGCCACCTCTCAGGACCCTGCCACAGCCTATAGGACTTACACATCTACCTACCTCCTATATCCCTCCTGCCTTTTGTGCTCCAGCCTTTCAGGAGCAAAATGCAACCCAGATATTTTTCCCCACTTCCCTTGCCTAGCCTGGCTCCCTTGTGAGAGTCTCTCCAACATAGACGGGAACAGATCAAACTTTTAAAAGAATTAAGATCCCTAGACTCTGAGCTCTGTTCATTAGCCTTAGGCACGGAGTCAATGCAAACTGGCCCACGGCGGTCTAATACAAAGGCTAAGCCACTCCATCAGCCTGTTCTCGCCTTCCCAGTCACCCGCAGTCAGATAGATAAGCCTGCCCAGGCTGAGGTCAAAGACTTAGACGAGGATCAAGAGGAGGAAGTGGGGGAAATGGATCAAGGAGATCAGGACTCAGAGGATGAGGAGTTCACCCCTAGGCAGGAAGGAACCCAGAGTGTCTACAAAAAATTTAAGCCTGCATTTTCTTGAAAAACATAAAAAGACTTGTGCTCACAATGGCCCCACTGTGCCCTACAAGTTGACTTTATTAGAAAGCCACAGCGCACAATGGCTTACTCCCAATGATTGGAAATTTTTAGACCGAGCTACCCTCAGTGCCGGAGATTTCCTGTTATGGAATGCAGATTTCGAGGAGCACTGTCAGGAAACTGCTCAAAAAAATTAACTAAGGCCTCCTCTAAATCCTGAACTTATGTTAAGCTAGTGGGCTATGCGCCATTTGACACTAAAACTAAATAGGCACGTTTCCCTGCTGGAATTTTGGCGCAGATTCAGATGGCTTGCTTACATGCTTGGAGATGCCTCCCTCAAACTGGCTCGGCTACCACTTCTTTGGCAAAAATTTGACAAGGACCCAACGACCCTTATAGAAACCTTGTTCCCCGGCTTAACCTAGCTGCAGAATGCTTGCTTGGACCAAGCGAAAGCAAAAGAACTTTTGTAAAACATCTTGCCTTAGAAAACGCCAACCTGGCATGTCAGGATGTTCTTCGACCACATAAGGAAAAAGGAAAACTTTCGGATTTTATTAGACTCTGTGCAGGGGTGGGTGCAGCCCATGCCATGGGTCTCGCCTTACATGCCCCCTTTATCAAGGCCTTTCACAATCCTGGCTCATGTACTTGCTTTACTTGTAAACAACCTGGCCATTTTGCACGCAAGTGTCTGAAAGACAAACAAAGCGTAGGAATATCGTCTCCTCAAACTGGGGCTAAACCGCCCCCAGCTACCCTTTGTTCTAGATGTGGTAAATGTCATCACTGGGCCAGTAAGTGTAGATCTAAGACAAATGGCCTCAGACAGCCTATTTCTTCCTGCTTCTCAGGAAAACCCTGCGGGGCCAGCCCCTAGCCACGACCTCCCCCAGGACAAAACCAGGGGCAATAAGGTTTATTCCCTACCAAACTCCAAACCTACCACAAAATTCTTCCCCACAATTGCCTCCCTCCAACTAGCCACCCCAGGCAGCGCAGGATTGGACCTCTGTGCCACCACCGATACAATATTAGACTCAATGCAAGGGCACCAGATAATACCCACTAGAATTATGGGTCCCCCTTCATCTCATACGAGTGCCCTTATTCTTGGAAGAGTCTCTGCTACCTTAAATGGTGTTCAGGTCTTCCCTGGCATTAATGATAATGATTTCACTGGAGAAATAAAAATACTAGCAACAGCTATTAATGGAGTTGCGGCCATCCCAGCAGGAACAAGACTTGCACAATTAATATTTCTTCCCTTGGATTCAGGAGGCACTTCCACCGCCCAAACATAAAATGGGGGACAGCCTCCCTCGGCTCCTCTGATGTATATTGGGTTCAGCCCATTTCTCACAATAGACCCACCCTTATCTTACTTATTGAAAAAAAGGAATTCCAAGGAATTCTAGATACTGGAGCTGATGCCACAATTATTTCTCACAAATACTGGCCATCAGGTTGGCCCATCACCCCATCCTTGAATGACCTAAAAGGGTTAAGAGTCAAAAAATCCCCATGTCAGTTCTAGGGCTCTTAGCTTTACTGATAAAGAGGGTAATAAGGTGACTGTCACTCCTTTCATTGTTCCTGACCTCCCTGTTAACCTATGGGGCCGAGATATTTTGAGTCAAATGGAAGTCATTCTTGCCAGTCCCAATTCCATGATGACTCATCAAATGCTTCGTATAAATTTTGTCCCTGGTACAGGCCTTGTGAGTCTGAGACAAGGACTGGTGGGGACTATAAAACCCATAAAAAAACAAATACATATGGACTTGGGTATTCTGATTTTTAGTGTCGGTTCCTGACCCTCCTGTACCCCATGCAGATAAAATTATTTGGGAGACTCAGACTCTTGTGTGGGTGGATCAGTGGCCCCTTACCCCCCCAAAAAATTGGAGGCTGCCTCCATGTTAGTGCAGGAACAGCTGGCAGCCGGCCATGTAGAGCCCTCAACCTCACCATGGATTACTCCTATTTTTGTTATCAAGAAAAAATCAGACAAGCGGCATCTTTTACAATATTTGTGTGCCAGTAATAAAGTTATGTGCCTGATGGGAGCACTACTGTCTCGAATTCCCACACCAATGGCTATTCCCAAAACTATTGTAAAATGGTTATTGACTTAAAAGTTTGCTTTTTTACCATTCCTTTACATCCTGAGGATAGACCCTATTTTGCCTTTAGTCTCCCTTGCATTAATTTCCACGGCCCTATGCAGAGATTTCAATGGAAGGTTCTTCCCCAAGGTATGGCCAACAGCCCTAGTCTTTGCTAAATATAAGTTGTTCAAGCAGTAGACCCTGTGAGAGAGTGATGACCACAATTTTATGTTTTACATAATATGGATGAATTTTTAATTGCTGCACCTAATTACCATGACCTTAATAATTGTTACTTGGACATTTAGAAAACCCTCACTACCTTGAGACTACGGATAGCTCCTGATAAGGTTTAAACACAGGACCCTTATACCTATTTGGGCCTTAAACTTCAAGATAATCAGATCCAAATTCATAAAATACAACTGCGTGTGAACCATCTTCACACCCTTAATGATTCTCAAAAATTACTGGGAGATATTCAATGGCTAAGAACATATTTATAATTATCCACTTGTGTACTTTTGCCCCTTAATGATATTTTGAGAGGTGATTCCTACCCTTCCTCCCCTCAAAAGCTTACTCCCGAGGCATGACAGGCATTAAACCAAGTCACAGAGGCCATTGCCAAACAGTTTGTTACACAAATTTCTTATAACCTTCCTCTGGTTCTGGTTCTTTTACACACTCCTCATATACCCTCAGGAAAATTTTGGCAGTGATATTCATATTTTAAAAATAAAGGCTTCCCCTTGCTTTGGGTCCATTTATCCACCACATCCTCCAAGTTTATTACCGTTTATCTTGCTCAGGTAGCTTCTATTATTATTAAAGGTCGTTTGCTTTCTCGACAACATTTTGGCAAAGACCCTGATAATATTTTAATTCCATATACTAATGACCAAACCCAATTTTTACTACAGAGAGGGGATGAATGGGGTATTGCCCAATCAGGCCATTTGGGAACAATTGATAACCACGTCCCCAATGACACCCTTTTACATTTTGTCCAGATACATCCATTTATTTTTCCCAAAATTACTCAAAAGGCTCCCAGTTCCAAGCCCTTACTGTCTTTACAGACGGTTCCAGTAATGGCTGTGCAGTCTTTGTTGTCAATAACCAGCCTACAACCTTTGATACTGTCTATCATTCAGCACAGTTTGTGAAATTGTTTGCCATAACACAAGTTTTTATAACATTTTGTGATAATCCTGTTAATATTCATACAGACAGTGCCTACATTGCTCATTCTGTGCCCCTGCTGGAGATTTCACCCGCGATTAAAGCTTCTTCCAATGCGGCCTTTCTGTTTCACCAGCTTCAGCAGCTAATTCAGGCCAGACAACACCCATTTTTCTTAGGACACATCAGGGCACACTCTGATCTTTCCGACCCTCTAACACAGGTAATGCTCAAGCTGATGCAGCAACTCCTACCATCTTTCAAATTTTTGGTGGCTCCATTCAATAGGCCACGGAGCTAAACAATCTTCACCAACTAAATTCCCAGAGCCTTCGATTACTTTGTAAAATTACCAGGCAACAGAAACGAGAAATAGTAAAAGAATGCCCTGCTTGCGCTCTCTCCCTCCCCATTCAACACTTGGGAGTTAACCCCCGAGGATTACTGCCAAATCAGGTTTGGCAAATGGATGTTACTCATTTTCCTGAATTTGGAAAAACCAAATATATACACGTTTCTATCGATAACTTCAGCAGCTTTATTTTTGCATCACCACATTCTGGAGAGGCTACCAAAGATGTCCTTTCTCATCTTGTTTCAGCCTTTTCCATAATGGGTAAACCAATACATATTAAAACAGATAATTGTCCTCCATATACCAGTGCCAAGTTTAAACAGTTTTGTGCTACCTTGCAATTTTGTCATCCTACTGGAATTCAATACAAACCTCAGGGCCAAGGCATTGTGGAATGTTCCACCTTACCTTAAAGACTTGGCTATCCCGCCTTAAGGCTTCCGCCCTTGTATTTACCACTCACAGGCATTGCCTTAACCATGCATTATTTGCCCTTTCTTTTCTTACCCTAGACAGTGAAGGCCTTTCGGCTGCAGACACACACTGGCATCCCTTTTCCAATTCTGATCAGCCACCTGTTATGTGGCGAAATCCCCTTACAAATAAATAGAAATGCCCACATCCTGTCCTCATCTGGGAATGTGGCTCAGCTTGTGTTTTGGACCAAGAGCTAGCAGCCCCAAGATGGTTACCAGAATGCCTGGTTAAACAGGTTAATGACTTACCTCAAACCGGGGACGGAGGCCCTCTCCCTGAGTACAAATTTTCCCCTTTTTCGGATCCATCCAACAATCTGTGTGAGGATCCTGCTTAAGGCACTTCTGCTGAACAGGTTTGTGCACGGAGGCCTGGGCCCTCCACCTTCCAACATCATGGAGTACCTTCCCCCCCCTCCCCCCATGAAGGCAAGGGAGGATCTTGGACTCAGGCTCCCACTAGTTGGAACCAGACTGCTGACTGCATGACTAAGGTGGCTTACCTCCGTTCCGAGGTTGACCATAAATTCAGAGGAGTTCATCAGCCTAAATGGGTATGTGTTAACAAGCCAAAGATTATTCCCCCTAGTACAAGTAAAGCTCTCCAAAATTGTTCTGCAACCCGTACGCATACCCAGGAGATGCATGTCTCTTGTTTTGTGTCGGCCTCAGTTTGTGTTAACAAGCAGGGAGAATAATTTTTTGAAGCCTCCCTAACTAAAACTCATGAAGCAGGGTGGACCACTATTCATTATACCCCCGTTCTCTTTGACCAGGGAGGAGAAGGCAAATACACCAAGCTACAGTCAGCTGGGTGCCAAGGCACTGTCGGAAAAACTTCCTACTGGCCCATTAAGGACCCTACAGGGGTCTCTGATGGTAGAGGACCCACTGATGCAGTCAAGCATCCTCAGATAATCAAACTTTTGAAACCCCAAATCCCTGAGCTCACATATCATCCCTTAATGTAGCCGAAATCCCAGTTCCCAGGTTTAGATACCAATACATTAGATATTTTGCAAACTACCTTCTCCTTCCTTAATAATTCCAACCCCACCCTTGCTGGTAATTGCTGGCTCTGCATGACAACAGGGGCAAGCATGCCTATGGCAGTTCCTATTAATTCTACTATGGACAATGATAATACATGCCAACCCGGATTTCCCTTTAAAGTACAGCCTATAGGCACTTTTACATTATGTCTTTTAGGCGTGATGCAGAATAATACCTATGATATGGATTTTGGAATTGCTTCCTTTGGAAATTGCTCAACAGAACAAAATTATTCCTCACCCATCCCATCTCTTTGTCCCCCCAATGGCACAGTTGTTATGTGTGGAGGAAATGTGGCCTTCCCCAGGCTTCCAGCGAATTGGAACAGTGGCTGTGTTCTTGCCTTATTACTCCCTGATATAACTATTGTCCCAGGAGACGAACCTCTAGCCTAGACACCTTAGTCAAAAGACAGAGGCGGGCGATACAGGCCTTATCACTTATTGCCAGCCTTGGAATAACAGCTGCTGTGGGCACAGGTACACTGGCTTAGGCACGGCAATACACCCTTACCATCGCCTGTCTCAACAACTTAAAATGATGTACAAACTCTATCAGAAACCATTAAAGATTTGTAGGACCAAATAGACTTCCTGGCAAAAGTGTTCCTTCAAAACAGACGAGGCTTAGATTTGCTGACTGCTAACCAGGGAGATACTTGATTGGCCTTAGGGGAACGATGCTGCTTTTATGCCAATAAATCAGTCATAGTATGCACTAAATTTAAGCAGCTTCAAGAAGATCTAGAAAAGAGATGAAGGGAACTATTTGAAAATCCCCTCTGGACAAAGCTTAATGGATTTCTACCCTACCTTCTTCCCCTATTAGGCCCTTTGTTGGGTTTACGTTTAATGGTGACCATAGGACCCTGCATTATAAACAGTGTGGTACAATTTATTAAAGAACACATTAATATTATGGCCTCTAAGCCCCTACAAATCCACTATCATCATCTGGAGATGGAAGACCACGCTGTCAACTTTTAAAAGGATGTTCTACCCTTCTGACAGGCTTATTTCTTAAGTTTACATCCCCACAAATCTCTCTTTCTTACATAAAACTATAAGTAACAGCTCTGACAAACCATCTTCTGCCCTTGCCATAAGGGTTCGTCTACATGGGCCCTTTGGCTTGGGGGAAGACGCACCCATGGAGTGAGGACGTTAGGCCACAATATCGGAGGGTGCAGGAAGGATTGCAAAAGGATGGATCCACGGATCCCCAAACACAAGACCTGTGAGTGACATGCTCTGGTGCATGGCGGTTGGCATGCTTCCGCTTCAAGGCCATCTCCTCCAAAAACATGCCAAGGCCACCACGAAATCTGCTAGTAAAGATGCTCGCTCGGATCAGGAGATATTCTAAGGCCTCCTAGAGAAACAGAGCCTCTAACCCCCCCCCCCCAAAAAAACATGGCCGGTAAGGTAGGTCAAATATTTTATATAAGAAAGGGGGAGATGTCAGGGGCTAAAGGAAGTTCTCCTTCAAAAAATAGCCTGACACTTACAAGAAACAGCCCCCTGGGAGACATCCTGCCTGGGAGATATCCCACAACCATCTATCTCCCTGAGACATCCTGTCGCCATCTGTCTTCCTGAAATATCCTGAGGTTATCTAACCCTGTGAAGACATCCAGCAACTGCCGATAAGAGAGCTTTCCCATCAGCAGCATATAAACACCCTGTGAGAACAATAAAAGTTTGCAGCTTGATCAGAACTCCTGTCTGGGTGTCATCTGTCCTGTCTTTTGTCCCTTCATTCCTTCCCAACTATGTTCGATGCCCACGTTGATGTGTCCTGCCGGCCGGGACACCTGGCACTAACCCATACCCTACTAGAATATGACTACTAATCCTAATATGATGGAGAAAAATAACCCAAATAGAATAGAAATACAAGCAGTTCAGAGGAGGCATGGTGTATAGTTGGAGTTGCCTTTTGCATGATCTAGGGTAGGTGTTATAAATCTAGCTAATTTTTAAATGAAATAGTTCTCCATGTGTTTTTAAAGTTAAAAAATATGTGAATACCTGTCTCCCTTTCTCTGTAGCCTACTTGCCACATGTATTTTATATGCACATATAGAATCCTACGTGGTATCACACGTATATTCTTGTGAGGTGGCTGACTTAGCAGATTCAAATTGTGAGAAGAGATCACTTCTCCTAAACGCTGTTGGAACTGAAAATTCAACCTATGGGGGAGCCTCCTAGTAAAAAAAAAACATTATACATAAATCCATGCTAAGTAAAATTAATATTTTTGCATCAGTGGATGATATATATTTCATGAAGAATTTCGATTGGCATATATATTGCTACTTTTCATTGTCTGTGTTTGTGTTTTGTGTATATATATATATTCCACTTGGGGGCCTTCAGGGTTAAAAGTTATTTCGGCCCGGAGCTTGGTGAGCAGAACTCTGCCCATCAATGGGGCCGGGCATTCTGGGATTACTTGGAAGGAGTGATGGATTTTTCCTTTCCCCTGGTCCCAGGTCCTCTTAGTTGTCCAAGCCCGATATTTACTGCAATTAGCCCCTTGAATTAGAGACCTTTTATTTGATAGAGGGCAAAATGGAGCCTTAATGGCTGAGTATATTGCCCCTGTATCCACTTCAATGTTTACTGGGGTGCCCTCCACTTCAAAAGTTAACCTGAGCTCGGGGAGGGGATCTGATCCCCAACTTTCTTAGTCATCTTGCAGAGTCAGGATGGCTGGCTGGCGTGGCTGTCTCTTTCTAGGGCTCTCTTTGGCCCAGTGTCCTTTTTCTTTACAATAGGCACATTGATCTGAGGCCAGGGGTGGCCTCTAGTTTGGGCCCAGGTATCCCTTCCTGTCTCCATGTTTCTTATTTCTGGCCTATTTGTTGTTGTGACCAGGACCTGAGTCAATTCCTTAGTCTGTCTTTTGTTTCTTTTATCCACCCTTTGCTTCCTTATCTTCCTCAGTTTCTCTCGTATAGTATACGTTTTTGGCTTCTCTGACTAAATCTCTCAAAGTCATATCTTGTAAGCCATCTAAGTGTTGTAACTTTCTTTAAATATCCATGGCAGCTTGCCCAATAAAGGCCATCATGACAGATGCCTTTTGAGCCTCTGCCTGAGTATCAAAAGGAGTATATCTCCTATATGCCTCCATAATTCTCTCTAGAAACATAGAGGGAGATACATCAGGCCCTTGAATAAACTCTATTACCTTGGCCAAATTAGTTGGTCGCCTAGCAGCCACTAAGATACCCGCTATTAGAGCCCGGAGATAAGTGGACAGATGCTCCCTACCTTCAAAGGTGTTGGGGTCCCAGTTTTGTCGATTCTAGGGAAAGCCGGGTTGAATATGTTGGGAAGTGGTGTCAGTCAACCATCTGGTCCAAGGATATTTTTTTCTAGCTTCCAAGAGGATTCTCTTTTGTTCCTCTGTCATGAAGAGAGTCCCTAGGTGTTGTTGGCAGTCATTCCAAGTAGGCTGGTGTGAAAACATCTATGAATCAACCACACCTGAGACACGAGTGGGGTCCTCTTAAAAGGGGGGATTGTTATTTTTCCAGTTATATAGGTCTGAAGAGGAGAAAGGCCAATACTGGTAGGCTTGCAATTTTTCCCCATGGCCATCATCAATCATTGGCACATAGGGACGGAGGGGGAGCATCACGGGAGTTCCAGGGTTTTCAATCTTTCATTGATGGTGAGTTCCTTTAGCCGGGCCAGGTTCCTCCAGGGGAGGAGGGGCTGTGTGTGCCGCGGGGGAGTTTTCTGGAGGGTGCTGGGCTGGCTTAGCTTCCTCCAATGGCGGAGAGGCTGAGTCAGCAGCAGGGGAATCACTTAGAGCGTGTTGGGGGTTGGGAGACCAGGGCAAGGGATAAGGAGAGGGATGAGAGTGCAGTAGAGTTAAATCTTGTGACTTAGGCAGAAAAGAGGGTGGAGGAGGAGGAGGAGCAGAGGGTTTGAGAGATCGTGGGGGAAGGATTAGGAGCGGGGGCAGGGGCAAAGAAAGGCTTCACCCATGGAGGAGATTTGCAGAGCTAATGCCAGGTTAAGATATATGGCTTTTGATCTGGATGGCTAAGTGGCCCTTCCTGAAAGACAATATCTCTGACTTTTTAAATTAGTGAGAAGTAGAAAAATCCTTCTAAGGGCCATCCGAATCCAAAGGTGGGCCACTCTGAGGCACAGAGAGTCTGCCAGGTCCAGCGGTTTACTGAAAAAGAAAGATTCTGAGCCCTTAAGCCGAATTTGGTCCAGTGATCAAGGGTCAGGGACAGAGGCATTGAAGTGCTCTTTTCCATAATGAAAAATGCACAAACAGTAAAAGCAATGACACATGACACAGACAAGACAAGACAATAAAGACAGGAAATGGACGTCCAACACTGAGACGAGGACTGAGTAGCCGGCAATACCTGATGGGCTGGCAATACCGAATCTGAAACAAAATATCACTGAGTTGAGGAGACTATTGTTCCTTGATTTTCAGAGTCCTCTGGGGTGTCCCTCAGGGTGGTGGCCTCTGGCTCTGTGACACATCTGTCAGCCACCGTGAGAGAGAGCTCACACTCTTCATTGACAGCCATTTTGCCAAGCTCTAACCTGAAACCTGACACCAGAAAGAGGCGCCTTACAAATCCCTTGAGGAGCCAGTTGGGGTCTCTGGTCCGCTGCTGCCAGAACTCGGTGGAACCTCCATATGTAAAGGTCGTATGAGTGTCAGGCGAAGAGACCTCTAAGAAACTGTCTCATGCAAAAGCAAAGGGTTTATTGGTGGCCAGCATGCTGGGGCTCAGAGCTCACTTCAATAGAGCAGAGAGTCCTGAGAACAGCTTAAACAGGGCTTATATACTTTCCTTGGGGAGGGCAGGGAGGGAAGTTAAGTATACAGAAAAACATGAAGAGACAACTACCTATTTTACTAACTTTTCACTAACGACTATACTTTGCCAGATTTCCTAATGTATCTATTGATATCTATTTTCCTACATATTTTTCCCAGTTCATCATTGTGGCTGACTCTTCACATGTGCTGACATTTACATTTACTCTATACCCGAAAAGCTATAGCTAAAGAAAATTTGGTGCAAATTCTATACTCACTCTCCTTTCTAAACTACCGACTATCTTCTTAATCTTACCGACTATCACTTTTTGACTGGAAGTTATCTTTGACAATCAATCATCCAAGGCACAAGGTCCAATGCAATTGTATATCGATGTACCTGAGACATCTGTGCAGAAAATAAATCAAAGCTAAGTATCACAATCAAGGTCCTAATACACTTCTGGGTTTTAAATCTTACATAGATTTCTGTTTTCATACTTATATTTTACCTATATATTCTTGTAATTATCGCAGGTCATCAATACCATTATTCATCCAGCTGAATGATTCCTAACCCAAATCAAACCTGTTATTAACCCTAACCATACACTGTTGCCTCAATCTAACTTTACAGAAGAGCAGGGACAGAGATGGTCTTACAATACAAAAATGTAGGATTCCTTCCAACTACTGAGAAACTCAAAGGTCCATGCAAAAATGATCCCTGCAGAAGTTGTAGGCAGCTATGTAGGAACTGAGAGAGCAAAAGTCATCTTTCATTGTAAAAAACTTGGTCAGGATGAAGGAATGTGTCTGAATCAGCCTCTGTCTTCTTAATTTAGAGAAGAAGGACCCAACCAGGCCTGTGTTGAGAGCTCTTCCTGGGTGCCTATGGTTGATATACCATTCTAAGTTGTGAAAGTGTCACAGAAAGTAGGGGCAGCCTCCATTTCATGGGACTCTTTGAAGCAACTGTTAGGACAACATGGTTGCCAAGGCAGTGACCTTATTCACTTTCTGAAGGAAGTGACCTCACCTCACAACCTTGGTGACAGAACTCTCTGAACTTGGGATCCAGGAAGCCAGTCACCAAAATCCAGTCCCAGTCCCACTCCCAGGGGTCTCACTTGCTTGGATTTACCAAGGACAGATTTAGTCTTTCTTGGTACCTACTGATGTGAGGATGGCCAAATGCCAGAAAGCTCTGAAAAGTCACCTTTACTGAGAAAGCAGGTATTGGATCACCGCTGGCTCCTCAGTAGTTCAAAATGTTGACCAAAGAGACCAGATCTGAGACAGGACAGGCCATTTTGTGGGAATAAAATATGGTCCACAATTAGAGAAACTCTGGATAGTCACAGACCTACTTCGGGGAAGGAGGTGCCTTTGTGGGTGTGGGTGTGAGTTTGTGGATTTGTCTCATGTTCTCAGAATAGGTAGGAAAGTCGGTATGTTTGGTTTGGTGTAGACTGTTTCGAGTAAGTCGTTTGACAAGGCGAGTGTTTCTATGTCTGTGTATCCCACGGTGTCCATGGTTGTAGACATTAGAAAAGAGAATGCATCAATTGATATGTCCTGTCTAGTTGAAAGCTTCCCAGCATTCATCCTGCCCAATTTATGAATGGATTTCAGCTTGCCTTATCGATGGGCAACACTTGCTATCTTTCAAAGTTTCTGCTTTCTTCCTGAATTCTGGCCACTCTCCAGAATAGGCTCATGGTTTTGTGTCCAATATATGTACCACTTCCAAGCCCTGTGACATCGCCATGTACTGGATAGCTGAAGGGAATGGCGAGCATCTCAGAAAACTCAGGTATCAGTGTGATCAGGAGAGTCTCAGTGGAGAAACCCTGCTTTGGGCCTTTTAATTACCAATTGTTCTGCTGCCCTGAATGTCTGAAAGGTCTTTGCCTCAGGCCACCCCTTTTTGAAGCCTGAAAAAAAAAACTGTTTTCACATGGAAATGAATGGGCATCACCTGAGGCTTTTTGCTTAATTCCTTTGGAAAGGATGTGTCTGAATCAGCCTTTTGGCCCTGTGTGAGGCTTAGGCTTAGATTCTCAGCACCTGATGGATCTAAAGAACGATCCCATGTGTGCATACAAAACCAAAATAGCCAAAAGAGCAGTCATTCTGGATGAAGTCTCTCCCCTTCCTTTGTGAGGTTCTAGACCTACATCAAGTTAGAATAGGAATGCATTGGGTCAAATAATTTCTTCAAAGCCCTGCAGAGGCTAGCCCGTAGGAGCTTGGGTTTCCTCATGTCTCCAATTCAGACAAAGAATCTAAAACCCACAGTCAGTAGTCCTCAAATTGGAGAAGCAGAGAAGTATTAACAGCAGGCCTATGTGATCACACCAGGTTCACAGGAAGGGTGTCCAAGCCACCCTGTTTTTAGGCACATTAGGGGCAAGGGAGATTATTTTGGAGACTGTCTTGGTCTGCACCCCTCATAGAAACATTCAACCAGAGGTTATGAAGAGTGTTTATATGAAAGATCATGAGGGCCATGTGGGAGTGTGTTGGTTTTAATTGTGGTCATTTGTGTGGTGGTTGGAAGAGATGACTGGGTCCACCTTGACATGAACTCTGGTGTGATTCCCCTAAGAGACTGAGTTCTGGAACTGACCTCAGAGATGTATTGCCATGAATTGTGTTGGGATGTTATGAGTTCACGCATGAGAGTCGTCCTTGGAAACTGAGATGTATGCCCAGGTTGTATTTCCACAAAGCACTGGGAATCACAGCCAAGATATCACATGATTTTATTCTGAAAGACTTGGCAGCCATAGTTGAGAGTCAAAACACACATGGACCTCACATTGTAGACCTCAATGGGCCTGGATTCACGTGACCATTTAGCCAATCTTTGGGAAGCCTTGCCTGTGAGAATTCTCCATAGCTTTCATTGACATGAGCTTCCTCAAAATTTAATGGTTCTGGATTGATTTGAAACGTACAGTGCCTCCAACTTCATCTTTCAAAAATGGCTAGATAAATACCAAGAAATTTTTGAAATTCCCATGACCAGGTGGCACTGGAGAACCTTTGGATGTCCTGTTGCTGATCATGAGTATACCAGACAGTGCCTTGATTGACTGAGTTTCATGAAAATGGTGTAGAACAGAGATGCCAATAAATTGGAGCCTGCTGAGTACTTGGCCTAGAGCAGTAGTGGGCAGGTGTGTGATAAAACATTTGTGGTGGGGCCATGTGGATCTGCCATTAGCTTCCAAATGTCTTGTGACTGACATGATGCAGCAAGCAGTCCCTTCTATGTAAAGGCATCTTGTAATATTGAGAAGTTTCAGGGAAAGTTTCAGAATTAAGTTGCTATGGTCAATGGGGAAAGCTATGTGGGATAGAAGCATGGTTGGTGCATTGTCCTGCAGAAACTGACCCACCACACGTGACAGAACTCCCTCCAGCACTGTGTCCCTTGACACAATGTTGACCTCTTTGTATTTTGTGAAGCAAATACCAAACTCCCAGTGAAGCCGCAAGAAACACCATGAAAACTTTAGGATCACAAAATGGCTTCACAGTCCACACGGGGAGACACTTAGACCCCAGGGGCCACAGTTTAGCTACAAACAGCAAATTCAGCACTGCTGCTCATGTTCAGTGGAAAATAATAAACCATGTCCTCCAGATCACATAGATGCAGACCCACCTTTATTGGTCTCACTAGAAACGAAGCTAAAGCACTTGACAACAACATATGTTTCAAGTGCCCAACCTCAGAGGCAGTTCCACAAGAAGTCTTTAGGCCAGAAGAGCTCCAGTTTGTGGAGTGTTTAGCCTGTCCCTTACTTTTGGAAACTCCTTAGCATACTCTATTTCAAATATGTATTCACAGATTTTCTAACTCTTCTCCTCTAATTTTGTCTTACTTGGGGACTAGGTAATGTCAAGCCATTGTTCTGGATGACAGTGGGAACAATTTTTTGTAGCACATATTTGTATACACATTGGATTCATTTTATAATTTTCCAGTCAAAATAGTGAATCCCTCACACTAACCCCTATGCTACTAAACTCTGACTAGAATAATAACCCAAACAGAATTGAAATACAAGCAGTTCAGAGGAGGCATCGTGTATAGTTGGACTTGCCTTTTGCATTATATAGGGTAGGAGTTATGAATCTAGTCAATTATTTGGTTGAAAGAATTCTCCATGTTTTTTTAAAGTTAACAAATATGTGAATTCCTGTCTCCCTTTCTCTGTAGCCTATTTAGCACATGTAGTTTTATATGCACATATTTATTCATACCTGGTATCACACGTATATTTTTGGTGAGGTGGCTGACTTGGCATATAGAAATTGTGAGAAGATATCACTCCTTCTAAAAGCTGTTGGAACTGAGAATTCAACCTATGGGTGATCCTCCTATTTAAATAGCATTATACATAAATCCATGTTCAGTAAAATAAATATTTTTGAATCTGTGGATGATATGTATTTCATGATGAATTTCGATTGGCATATATAATGCTACTTTTTAATGTCTCTCTGTGTGTGTCTGTATATATATATATATATATATATATATATATATATATATATATATATATATCCTCCAGATTTTTCAAAATATGAAATATATGTGTCTTATTATGCACTCCCAAATTTCATTCATATTCATGTATGTGGATTTATAATCTACTTTTCAAAAGATTATTCTCAGAAATATTCATCCACCTGAAATAACATTTTGGTTTACTAGTACTGAAAACTATCTTCAGTAAATGGTGCATAGAAATCCTAATATTTTGACATTGCAAGATGGCCATGAATAGAGTGCATCACACCCTTTGTACTGTGCAACTTCACATGTGAATAAGGAGTTAGAATGACGAAAAAGTATCTTGTTAGGATCTTACAGAAAAATGGGTGTGCCTGGAACCTAGAAGAATGATTTCCACCACCGAGGTCCTGTAATTGAGTCTCAAACAAGAGCCAACTATGCGACCGAAGATCTGGGGTGGCTGATCCGTGCGGCCCATGCCGTGGCTACAGACGGCGGGCCTCCACCGTGAAGCGACCAGCATGCAGGGAGAAACGTTGCTGCGGATTCTGTGGAATCCGGCTGGCTCACCCACCACTGAGCCTGGGGCTGAGTTCGGGATTTCAGATGGGGAAGAAAGTGTTACAGTTCTATCCCCCACAACCGAAACTCCACCCAGGAAACCAACGGCCACCATCTTGGAGAGCTGAAGTATCCACCACCACTCTCCGACAGATTGCAACAACAAAACAGGTGTGTATTACTCAGCTTATCTCCCATACAGCAGGTAATTCGCAAAAATTCTCTCTTAGGCTTTCCGGGGGAGGGATTACCAGAGAAAGCCTTCATAAAGACGGGGGGAAAACTAGTGGCACCTGACCTTCAACTTCCCGTCCCATCACCGGTGAAAACAAAATTTTTCTAGCCAGCGCAATGGGTGGGGCAAGCGGAAAAAATCAAAACAATAGAGTGCCAGTGTTCCCAATAGACACCCTCCACAACCAAGGAACGGCAGGCAAAGAGTACAGTTTGAGCTGCCAAGAGGCATCACTCAGGGGAAATCTGGTGTCGCAGGGGAAATCAGGACTCGCAGAGGAAACCAGGGGACCAGAGGACAGACACGCGTGACTAGGAGGCTGGAGAACGCCTGCCCACCAGCAACCAATCACCCGCTGGCTGCCTGCGCAATTGGGCAGCTAGAGATCACCTGCCCGCCGGTGACAGCCCATTCGCTGATTGCACGACTGGATGGCTGGAGACCACCCACCCGCCAGCGACCGGGAGGTGAAACCAACCAGAGACAGTCCAGTCCCACCCCCCCATTCAAACACCCCGGCAAGGAGCCTGGGGCCCGCCATAGCAGACAGGTGACATCACTGGAGCTCAGCTGTCGGAATTCGTTCCAAGTGGAATCCACTTTTGCAGGCATAGTCTACAAACACAAAAGAGAGACAACAGAGATATATAAAACCAAAACAAATCTATTGAAGAAAGCAGAAACACAGCAATCAAATTGAGCTGAAAAGTAACGTGAACATCATGAAAAAACAAGGGAAAAAAAGGTGTGCAAAAAATGCAGGACAACTAAATTCTAAAGGAGGACCATGAAGCATCAGAAATAGGGATAGGGAAAAAACTCAAGGCATACCTAACTCAGATGGAAAGGAATATTAGAGAAGACATGAGGCAGCAAGTCCAAGCAATAAAAGTATATTTTGAAAATCAAATAAACAAACAAATTCAAATGGCAAAGAATGAGCTTTACCAGGAGATAGAGACATTAAAAAGAAATATCAAACAGTAATCCTAGAAATGCAGGAAAGTATAAACCAAATTAAAAACTCAAACGAAGAGTATTACAAATAGACTAGATCAAGTAGAAGTTACAACGTCAGATAATGAAGACAAAGTTTATCAACTTGAAAAGAATAGAGTAAACACAGAAAAGATGCTTAAATCCAATGAGCAATCTATTCAAGAGATATGGGATGTCATAAAAAAAAACAAATTTGAGAGTCATCGGGATAGAAAAAGGCATAGAGATTCAAACCAAAGGAATGGACAACATATTAAATGAAATAATTCTAGAAAATTTCCCAGAGATGAAAGATGGAATGGATTGCCAAATCCTGGAAGCCTACAGGACCCCAAGCATTCAAAACCATAATAGACCAACTCCAAGACAAATATTTATGAAGATAGCCAGAACAAGGACATACAGAACAAAGAGAGAATATTAAAAGCTACGAGAGAAAGTAGGCAGGTTACATTCAGGGGTAAACCAATTAAGTTAACGACTGATTTTTTTCATCACAAACTTTGAAAGCAAGAAGATCCTGGAACAAAGTATTTCAAACGCTCAAAAATAATGGATTCCAACCAAGAATACTGTATCCAGCAAAATTAAGCTTCAGATTTGACAATGAAATTTAAGTCTTTCACGATAAACAAAAGCTAAAAGAATTCACAGCCAGAACACCAGCAGTGCAAAGCATTTTGAGCAAAATACTACAAGAAGAGGATTTGAAAAGTAATGCCTGAAACTAGCAGCAGGAGGTATCTCAGTAAAGGGAGAGGAAAATAACCAAAAAGTAAAAACTAACCAAAATAAATAAATAAATGAATAAATAAATAAATAAATAAACAAACAAACAAACATGACTGGAAGTAGAAATCATATTTCAATTGTAACCTTAAATGTTAATGGCCTAAACTCACCAATCAAGAGACATAAGCTAGTAACCTTGATCAAAAAAAAAAAAAAAATCCAACAATATGCTGCCTTCAGGAGACTCATATGATAGGTAAAGACATACAGAGGCTGAAATTAAAAGTTTGGGAAAAATCATACCACTCACATGACCCTCGGAAGCAAGCAGGAGTGGCCATACTCATATCGAATAAAATCAACTTCAAACCTACGTTAATCAAAAGGGATAAAGAAGGACACTATATACTGTTAAAAGGAACCTTGCACCAACAATGCATAACCATTATCAATTTGTATGCACCAAACAATTGAGCTGCAACACTCATAAAACAAACTCGCCTCAAGTTCAAGAGTCAAATAAACTACAACACCATAATTATGGGTGACTTCAACACACCGCTCTAGCCATTAGACAGATCCTCTAGACAAAAACTGAATAAAGAAACTATAGAATTCAACAGCAAAATCAGTAACCTAGACTTCACCGACATATATAGAATATATCAACCATCAAAAAGTGGATACACGTTCTTCTCAGCAGCACATGGATCCTACTAAAAGATAGACCATATATTATGCCATAGGGCAATTCTTAGTAAATATAAAGTCGTGGAGATAATACCATGCAGAATATCTGATCATAATGGAATGAATCTGGAAATCAATGATAAAAGAAGGAAGGAAAAATCCTACATCACATGGAAAATGAACAACATGCTACTGAATGATCAATGGTTTACAGAAGACATAAAGGAGGAGATAAAAAAATTCATAGAGACAAATGACAATACAGACACAACATACTGGAATCTATGGGACACAATGAAAGCAGTTTTAAGAGGGAAATTCATTTCTTGGAGTTCTTTCCTCAAAAAAAAAAAAGAAAAATCAGCAAATAAATGAACTCACACTACGCCTCAAAAACCTAGAAATGGAAGAGCAAAACAACAGCAAATGTAGTAGAAGACAAGAAATAATTAAAATTAGAGCAGAAATCAACGAAATTGAAACAAAAAAAAATTGAAAATATTGATAAAACTAAAAGTTGGTTCTTTGAAAAAATAAATAAGATCTGCAGGCCCTTAGCCATGCTAAGGAAGAGAAGAAAAGAGAGAGCAGGCCCTTAGCCATGCTAAGGAAGAGAAGAAAAGAGAGAACTCAAATTACTAACATACGGGATGAAAAAGGCAATATCACAACAGACACTACAGAAATAAGAAGATAATTAGAAAGTATATGGAAACCCTATGTTCCAATAAAATAGATGATAGTGAAGATATCAATAAATTCTTAAGTCATGCGATCTGCCCAGATTGAGTCAGGAAGACACACACAATTTAAACAGACCAATAACAAAGGAAGAAATAGAAGAAGCCATCAAAATACTACCAACCAAAAAAAGCCATGGACCGAATGGGTATACAGCAGAGATCTACAAAACCTTCAAAAAGGAATTAATACCAATACTTTCCAAGCTATTTCAAGAAATAGAAAAATAAGGAACTCTTCCAAATTCATTCTATGAGGCCAATATCACCCTGATCCCAAAACCAGACAAAGACACTTCAAAGAAAGAAAACTACAGACCAATATCTCTAATAAACTTGGATGCAAAAATTCTCAATAAAATCTTGGTGAATCGAATACAAAAGCATATCAAAAAAAATTATGCACCATGATCATGTAGGATTCATCCCTGGGATGCAAGGCTGGTTCATTATACGGAAATCAATAAATGCTATTCACCACATCAATAGACTTAAAGACAACAACCATATGATCGTATCGATAGATTCAGAAAAAACATTCGACAAAGTTCAGCATCCCTTTATGTTGAAAACACTAGAAAAACTAGGGATAACAGGAACTTACCTCAAGATTGTAAAAGCTATATATGCTAAACCTCAGGCTGGCATCATCCTAAATTGAGAAAAGCTGAAGGCATTCCCTCTAAAATCTGGAACAAGAGGGATGCCCTCTATCACCACTTCTATTTAATTCAGTTCTTGAAATACTACGCATAGCAATTAGACAGACAAAAGAAATTAAAGGCATAAAACTAGGAAAAGAAGAACTTAAATTATCGCTATTTGCGGATAACATGATAATATATTTAACAGACCCAAAAGGGTCTACAGAGGAACTGCTAGAGTTAATAAATAAATTCAGCAAAGTGGCAAGATATACAATCAACACGCATAAATCAAAGGCATTCCTGTATATCAGCAGCAAAACTTCTGAAATGGAAATGAGGAAAACCACTCCATTCAAAATATCCTCAAAGAAAATAAGATAATTGGAAAAACAATTATATAGTTGGGAATCAACCTAACAAAAGAGGTGAAAGATTTATAAATGAAACCTACAGAAACATAAAGAGATAGAAGAAGATCTTAGAATATGGAAAAATATACCCAATTCATGGATAGGCAGAACTAGCATCATCAAAATGGCGATATTACCCAAATTCTCTACAGGTTTAAATTGATGCCAATCAAAATCCCAACGACATTTCTTGTAGAAAAGATAAAGCAATCATGAAATTCATATGGAAAAACAAAAGACCCAGAATAGCAACAGCAATTCTAAGCAGGATGTTTGAATCTGGAGGTATAGCGATACCAGACTTCAAACTGTACTACAAAGCAATAGTAACAAAAACAGCATGGTACTGGTACCAAAACAGGCAGGTGGACCAATGGTACAGAATAGAGGACACAGAAACCATTCCACAAAATTACAACTTTCTTATATTTGATAAAAGGGGCTAAAAACCTGCAATATACGAAGGACAAATGGTGCTAGAAAAATTGGAAATCGATATGCAACAAAATGACACTGAATCCCTTTCTCTCGCCAAGCAAGGAAGTTAACTCAAGATGGATCAAGGAGCTAGATATCAAATCAGAGACACTGCATCTGATACAAGAAAAAGTTGGCTACGATCTACATACTGTGGGATCGGGCTCCAAATTCCTTAATAGGACACCCATAGCCCAAGAGTTAATAACAAGAATAAATTAATGGGACTTACTTAAACTAAAATTTTTTTTTTTCTCAGCAAGAGAAACAATAAGAGAGGTAAATAGAGAACCTACATCCTGGGAACAAATTTTTACCCCTCTCACTTCAGATAAAGCCCTAATATCCAAAATATACAAAGAACTCAAAAAATTAAAAAGTAAGGTAACAAATAACACAATCAACAAATGGGCCAAGGACCTGAACAGACACTTCACAGAGGAGGACATACAATCTATCAACAAGTACATGAAAAAATGCTCACAATCTCTAGCAGTCAGAGAAATGCAAATCAAAACCACCCTAGGATACCATCTCACTCCAGTAAGATCGGCAGCCATTAGGAAGTCAAACAACAGTAAGTGTTGGCGAGGATGTGTGGAAAAGGGGACACTTGTACACTGCTGGTGGGACTGCAAATTGGTGAAGCCAATTTGGAAAGCAGTATGGAGATTCCTGGGAAAGCTGGGAATGGATCCACCATTTGACCAAGCTATCACACTTCTTGGACTATTCCCTGAGGATCTTAAAACAGCGTACTATTGGGATACTGCCACATCAATGATCATAGCGGGACAATTCACAACAGCTAGACTGTGGAACCAACTTAGATGCCCTTCAATAGATGAATGGATTAAAAAAAATGTGGAATCTACACACAATGGAGTATTACGCAGCACTAAAAAATTACAAAATCATAGAATTTGCAGTGAAATGTATGGCATTAGAGCAGAATATGCTAAGCAAAGCTAGCCAATCCTTAAAAAAACAAATGCCAAATGTCTTCTTTGATATAAAGAGAGCAACTAAGAACAGAAAGGGAGGAAGAGCATGAGGAAAAGATTAACATTATACAAAGACGTGTGGGGGGAGAGAAAGGGAGAGAGAAGAGAAAGCATATGGAAATGATAGAATACCCTCAATGATACACAAAATTACACATAATAGGTTGTGAGGGGAAATGGGGCGGAAATAATGGAGAGAATTAAACAACAGCACATGAGGTAGAGAGGGAAGATGGCAGGGCAGGGGAGGGGGGATAGTAGGGGATAGGAAAGGTAGAAGAATACAACAGTCACTAATATGCCATTATGTAAAAATGTGAATGTGTAAGCAATGTGTTTCTGCAATTCTTATTTGGGGAAAAAATGGGAGTTCATAAACCAAATGAGAAAAATGTATCAAAGATGATATATCATGAGCTTTGTAATGTTTTGAACAACCAATAAAAATTAATAAATAAATAAAGGTTTAAAATTGAGTGGGAAGAAATCAGCTAAAAAAGGGTTGAGATGCATTCATTTTGCTAAGCAGAAACTTTGTTTTGTGTAGTTGTAACTATCACAAATTTATTTTACCAGAAATTTGGCTTTTGAAAATGCACATAAAATGAGATTAAAGGATAATTCACCTACCTTCATGAAAAATTCATAGCATTTCCTATATTTTTCATATTTCATTTTTTTAGTTAATATTTTGTCATGGACCATGTCTAGCCTTAGGCTATTCTTCCAGAATACTACCTCATCTGACAAGTTCGTACAATGTATTGGATTTTTCTTTTCATCTTTTATTTAATTGTTTCTAGCTAATAATGTGTATTTCTTCTTATCTTTATTTGGACATACATACCCAACTTTATCTTTGCATTTTATGTTTTACTGCGGAAGAGACTCATCAAAAGCTCTTTGTTATATGTATTAACAATCAAACATTCAGAGAAGGCAATTATTCTTAATTTTGCATGAAAATAACTTTGTACCATTTTTCTTATAAAGATTTAGAATTATTAATAATGTCCCTGCTGTAATAAGTAACTACTTACAAGAAGAATTAAACAATTGACTTTATATCAATTATGAATATGAAAAATACTAAAATAAATATTTGGCAATTAATACACAATTGATAGAAATTGAAATCACGAGAAAGCCATTTAAATTGTCAGTGCATATGGTCCTTAAATAATAGGTTTTTTAAAAAAATTTTTCTCTAATTCATAAGATATATTATGCCATATTATAGCTTAATGTGATATAAAACCTTAAATTATCACAATGATAATAATAATCCATTGTTCCTTCCTCTACATTATGTGGCATGCTAGTACTAAAATAAATTGTATTATAACACCAAAAAAAAAAGCCAAATCATAATATTTCTACAGTAACTGACACGAGTTTAACATCAATGCAAGCAGATTAGATTCCTATGGGACATGATGTGCATTTTGACGTTCATTTTTATTCAACACTGGAACATTACTATTTCTTCAGTTTATGCACATCAGAGGATATATAAATATTTCATCCACAATTTAGCAAATTTATACGCATTTGTTTAACTTCAAATCACTTCCTGCTTCAGAACCCATGTATTCCTCCATGTTTCTTGACTGCTCTTTTCATGAGACTTCTTTCCAAACACATTATTTTCGATTTCCTTTATCATATTTGAAGCAAAACACCCGTCATGATAAACCATAACCCTAATATTACCTTTAAATGTATAAGTGGTTGGAAAGAATGATTGTATATCAATATAAGATTTCTTACTTAGTTACAGATATCAATTCAATCCATTATTTAAAGTGGAACCAGTTATATTATTTATTCACAGTATGGTCTATTCATGTATTATCTCTATATTCATAGACACAGGGTACACCTCTTTGTACCCCCAATACTAATTTATACGTCTTCAAAATATTGCTCCCAGAAATGGTGGAACAAATACATGTAACCTGATCTACATATACATTTTATCACAGTAATATTCTGAACAGAAAAAGCAAAGTTCTCACTTATGATTGTACCATACCTAAATGGAAAGTGATCCTGGATTACTAAAAACATCCATGTCCAGGTTGCCTAATGATCTCAAATGAAAATCCTATTGGTGACTACATATTTGTTTCTTCCAAAGATTATATATTCAAACTCAACCCTTTGAATACGTCTAAAGCTGTCACTCACTTTACACTTTGAATGATTTTGTAATGTGTCTATTGATATCTGCTTTCCTACATATTTTCCCCAGTTCATCATTGTGACTGAATCTTCACATGTGCTATCACTAACATTCACTCTCTAACCGAAACCCTATTGCTAAAAAACTTTGGTCCAAATCCTATATTCACTCTTCTTCCTAAACCTACCTACTGTCTTCCTAATCCTATTGACTATCCCTTTTTGACTGGATGTTCTCTTCTACATTCAATCATCCAAGGTACAAGGTCCTATGCCATTGTATATCGATTTATCTGAGACATCTGTGCAGAACGTAATTCAATGCTAAGTATCCCAATCAAGAACCCAATGACCTTCTGGGCTTCAAATCTTACTTAGATTTCTCTTTTCGTTCATATATTTCACCTCTATATTCTTATAAATATCACAGGTTCCCAATACCATTGTTCATCGAGCAGAATGGTTCCTAATCAAAATTGAAAATGTTATTAACACTAACCATACACTGTTCCCTCAATCTAACTTTACAGAAAAGCAATGACAGTGTTGGTCTTACAATACAGGAATGTATGGGATCTTCCACCTGATGAGAACCTCAAAGGTATGTGCAGAAATGATTCCTGGAGAAGATGTAGGCAGCTATGAAGGACCTGAGAGAGCAAAAGTCATCTTCCATGGAAAACAACCTGGTAGGATGAAGTTTGGTGTCTGAATCAGCCTCTGTCTTCTTAATGTAGAGGAGACGGACCAAACCAGGCCTTTTGGAGAGCTGTTCCTGAGAGCCTATGGATTATATCCCATTCTAACTTATGAAAGGGTCACAGGAAGTAGGGGCAGCCTCCATCTAAAGGGACCATAAGAAGCAACTGCTAAAACAAAGTGGTTGCCAAGGCAGTGACCTCATTCATTTCCTGAAGGAAGTGACCTCACCTCACTT
Organism: Callospermophilus lateralis; assembly: GCF_048772815.1. Taxonomy (NCBI): domain Eukaryota; kingdom Metazoa; phylum Chordata; class Mammalia; order Rodentia; family Sciuridae; genus Callospermophilus; species Callospermophilus lateralis. The sequence continues at coordinate 336,120 of NW_027514396.1, read as the reverse complement.
CCTTGGTGTTGGAACTCTCTGAACTTGGGATCCAGGAAGCCAGGCACCCCGAGCCAGTCCCAGTCCCAGTCCCAGTTGTCTCACTTGTTTGGATTTACCAAGGAGAGGGTCAGTCTTTCTTGGTACCTACTGATTTGGAGATGTCCAAATGCCAGAAGAGCTCTGAAGAGGGGCCTTTCCTGAGAAAGAAGGTAGTGGCTCACCACTGGTTCCTGTCAACTTCACAGAGTTGACCAAGGAGACCAGATATGAGACAAGACAGGCCATTTCGGAGGAACATAGTATGGCCCAGCAGTCAGAGAACACTCCGAATAGTCACAGACCTACTTGGGGAAAGGAGGTGCCTTTGTGGGTGTGGTTGTGGGTTTGTGATTTGGTCTCATGTTCTGAGAATAAGTTTTTTCAGATATCAGCTCCGGAGCCCAGGAATTAATTCTCATTGGGGCTAAGGTTCCCCACCAGTGAGATTTGAAATTGGCGCTGGCTGCAGAGTTAACAAGGGCAGGGACTTTTAACGCCACTGCAGAAAAGAAGAAGGTACGAAGAAGAAGTCCTTAGGTGTCATGTTGGGGTTTTTCTCTGGGGTATGGCTGCCATTTATACTTTTCCTAACATTCCTCCCTTTTTGTTTTCTTAGAAAGTGGGGCATTGTTTGTCATTTCTGGCTGCTGCCTGCTGTGTGGGGGTGCTGTGGGGCCTAGAAAAAAAAGTGGACAAATGCTCGGGGGCCAGGTCTGGGGATATCATGGCAGCCAGAAATAAAAGCCAGTGGTATAGATAGCTACTTCAGTAGGGGTAAAGTCTATGAAAGTTCCCTGATGCCACAAGTTGTCGATGGCATGAAACCAGTCCTGGATGGAGGAGATTGTTGGTATCAGCTACTGGTCCTGTAACAGAGACTCTAGGAAATACTGGAAGCGTTGCCTGGTCATGGCGTCACCAGCACTTGAAGAAGATCAGAGCGAATAAAAACAGAATGAAGATAAAAATTAAAGCAAAGGTCAATTTTTGGCAGAAGTTCCATGTTGGGGGACTGACATAGAAGAGGCCAAGGGCCATGAGGAAGCTTAGAAGGTCATAAAGACTCATGAATCCAGGATGGCAGCTTGAGAGGTTCTCCAAGCTTGTTGCCTCCCGCTGTCTGATGTACGTTGCATTCCATCGTGCCTGGTAGTGAGCTTCATCACTGAGTGAACTGTTCTCTTGGAGATGTTAGGGGTTCATCGGTCATCAGAGGATGGTAGTGCCTAAGCAAAAGCTGGTTGAAATTTTGATTAGAAATTTTTTGCAGTTGGGTTTGAAGGAACTTCATTATGCATGGCAAGAGAGCAAAAAAAGGGAGCATCCCAATAAGGGGCCCCAAGATAGGTAGTAAGTACATGGCAAGATAGGATTGGAAGAACCCTGTTATGGGATTGGAGGAGCTAGGTTTGAGCAATTTGGTCAATAATTTCTGCAATTTAACAACATTTTTTTCTATCAGCCCAGATTCATTAACATAAGAGCAACATTCCTCTCTGAGGAATAGGCATGTACCCACTTTTTCTGCAGTGAGAAGATCAATTGCCCTTTGGTTCTGTAAAGCCACTTGTGCCAATGAAGTAACCTGGCGCTGCAAGGAGCCCAGAGACTCAGCAGTGGTATCGAGTGCTTCCTGCAGTTTTTGTTGCAGGTCTTTGAATGCCCATAGAGCATGACCTATAGCTCCACCAGAGAATCCGAGACCCGCCACTGAGGTTGTTAAAGTGAGGCCTACCAGAACCGGCAGAAAGACTGCCCTACGGGTTCAGGAAGGTAGGGCCAACTGTCGGAATTCGGTGGGAGTATACAAAGACAGCTGAGGAACTACAGTAACCAAGAAACAGGTGCCAGAGACATTGATCGTTGAGGTACTTAAAGACCCATTACACCAGAGGAAATGTCCAGGTTGCATAAATGCAGGGCTCGATTGGGTGCTTAAGCTCAAGGAACAAATGGGTAAAGGATTCATTATTGGCAGGTGGAAACAGATGAAAGCAAATAAAGTATTGGTGAAATAACTTTCCCACAGTGGGATACGTGTCACATGTAGGGGTTGTCCTTTCTTAGAGAAATTGTAGGTTTTTGCTGAAATATTTCCTGCCGCTAATGGGACTAAGTGAAGCACAGAGAAAGCACTGAGAAGGAGGCACAAAAAGAGGGGTGGAGTTTAATAATCGAAGAGATTGGTGTAACAAATTGAGCCATGTGTCAGGGGGACCTGAGGGGGTTGAAGGGTCTGAATCCTTTGTGGATGAGCTATGGATAAGATCTAAAAGTTTTGATTCTGACTCCTTAATGTGTTCAACTACCTGGATGGTTGCCTTAGGTGGCATAATCAGGGTGCGGCCAACTGTCATCCACCCTGTGGGTCTGGCTGAGGTTGTCCGAGCATAGACAGCAAACTCAACATAGTCCCAACGTTTGGCCTTGGGGTCAGGTATATCTAAAGTATACCATCCATTGTTATCAGATAAAGAGACTTTATCCCACTTTAGGTAACTAGAAGTCCACACTTTAGGGTAACAAAGTGAGTGGTAAGAATAGCTACCATGTTCATCATGGAACCTGCATGACCAATAGGGGCACCCATTATATATCTCAGGCCACCAATGACAATAGTCTTTTGTTTGATCAAAAAGGAAGCAAATGAAAAGCCAGTTCCAGCTACCAGGGACGAAGGTCCTTGAAGGTGACAATTTTAGGGAAATAGAGGTGCAGTTGTGGATGAAGCAAGTAGTTGCATCCACTGCACGGACCTTCTACATGCCATGTTCTGAGTATCGTTCCTGAAGAGTGAATAAATACATGGTAGGAGAGGAGGGTAAAGACCAGTCCCGATAGAGCACAGAAAATAAGCAGAGCACAAAAAACAAGCAGTTACAGAAGATTAGGGTGTTGAGAGAGCCCATTGTGACTTTTTTAAGAGGAATTGGGCTGCATGGAACACCGTGTGAGCCGCAACTTAAATGGGTGAGATGAGTGTGGAGAGCAGGAGTTAATGGGAGGTTCAGGAGGTGATTCTTGGAGTTCCTCTGGGTTGGTCCTGTCGTCAGCAGGTGGGGCCTCCTGGTGATATGGCTTCAACCTAGAAATGTGAATCCAGGGAGTTAGATGGTTGTCTGGTAAGGAGAGTTTGGCGGCAGTGGGGGTACAGAGAATGACAGGATAGGGGCCTTCCCATTTTGGGGCAAGAGTCCCTTTCTCCTCTGGGGTATTATAATATACTAGACTCCCAGGTGTTAAGGGAGGAGTGTTTGGAGAGGACACTGGGTCCGGATGAAGCCAGTCCTGATATTTCCAGAGTTCCGAGCGGAGATGATACAAAAGAGGCAAAGACAAATCTCGGGTGAGAGGTCCTTGTGAAATGACCAACCCAGGGGGTATAAGAGGTCTTCCATATATTATCTCAAAGGGAGACAGTAAAGATGGTTTTTAGGGAGAGCTCTGATTCGAAGCAAATCCAAGGGAAGGAGTTTGACCCAGTCTAAGTTTAATTCCATTGTCATTTTGGTAAGGACTTCCTTTAGAGTACAATTTACCCTTTCCACTTTCCCTGAAGCTTGTGGATAATATGGACAGTGGAAATGCCACTTGAAGGAGAGGGCTTGAGAGACCTTTTGTGTGATTCTAGAAATAAACTCAGGGCCATTGTCATATTGTAGAGAAGTGGGCATACCAAACCTGGGGATGATGTCTGTCAGTAAGATTAAAGCTACAGTGGAAGCCGTTTTATTGGAAGTGGGAAATGCCTCAATCCAACCAGAGAAAGTGTCCACAAAGACAAGGAGGTATTTAGTGCGCCATACTGTGAGCATGTTGGTGAAGTCTACCTGCCAGTCAGCAGTGGGAATGTGTCCCCGGGCTTGGTGGGAAGGAAAAGGTTTGGGCCTTAAAGGAGTATAAGTGTTGGTCCACTGACAGATCTGACAATTAGAGGCTATATTCTGTAGCATGGCTTTGTCAGAGAGGGTGAGCGAGAAGAAGCTCTGTAAAAAGAGGGTCAAAGACTGAGAATTGGAAAGGAATAGAGTATGAAGGAACTTGAAGAGATCCTTGTTCTTACTGGAAGAAGTAGGGGCTTCAGATGAGCTGTCTAAAGTGGCCATTATATGTCCCCCAGGGGGTCCATCATTGGAAGTGGTAGCAGCCATTTGTTCCGCCTGGTCAGCTTTGGCATTGCCCTCAGTGATAAGAGAGACGTCCTTCTAATTAGACCTACAATGGACAACTCCCACCTGGGTGGGTAAGTGGGAGGCCTTTATCAGATTGGTTATAAGAGCCGAATTAGTGATCACATTACCTTTGGTGGTAAGTAGGCCTCGCTCCTTTCATATTGCAGCATGGGATAAGATATGGAAGACATATTTTGAATCAGTATAAAGGGTTAGGGATTTTCCTTGTGCTAGAAGGCAGGCACGAGTGGCTACTATAAGTTCAGACTGCTGGTTGGTAGTTCCTGAAGGCAGAGCTTGGGCCTCTTAATCTCAGTGGCTGAAACTACAGTGTATCCAAAGTAATGAGTGCAATTCTGCCTAAAGGAACTGCCATCAGTAAACCAGATAAGGTCAGGCTTGGCTAGTAGTCTCTCAGAAATGGAAGAATGACAGGGGAGGAAATCATCTAAGGTTTCCAACCAATTATGAGTTGGTGTGTTAGACGTGGGAGTCATTGAGAGCAGTGAGGCAGGGTTCTGTGCAGAGCAGGGGAGGAAAGTAATGTTAGGGTTTTCCAGAAAGGAAGTGAGGAGTGACAGAACTCTGGATGGAGGAAGGGTTTGAAAGCCCTTATAAGCTAAAAGATCCTTCAAGTGATGTGGGGAGTGGATAGTTAAAGGGGCCCCAAAAGTAAGCTTAGAGGCTTCTTTGTGTAAAATTTGTCCAGCAGTCAGAGCTCTTAAGCAAGGGGCCCACTCACGGATGGTAGGGTCAATTTGCTTGGACAAATATGCCACAGGTGCAAATGTAGGCCCATAGTTTTGACCTAAGACCCCAAGTTCTTGCCTCCCTTTTTCATGGACATATACATGAAATGGTCTTGAAAGATCAGGAAGGTGAAGGGCAAGTGCCTTTAAGACAAGTTGCTGAAGCCTGCGCAAGTGGTAGTTTGGGGAGGAGGCAAGAGATTCACTAGGGGGTCCCTTTGCTAGTTCATACAGGATTTGTATAGAAGAGAATAATTTGGGATCCAGGCCCTAAAATAACCTGCTAGTCCTAGGAATAATAGTATTTTGGCTTTTGTATGGGGCACTGGAAGATCAGAGAGGAGTTGCCTCCTATCCAGTGTTATTTCCTTTTTTCTGGGTGTAAGGCAAAAACCAAGAAAGGTGACAGAAGACTGGGAAACCTGGGCCTTGTGGGGAGACTTCCTATTTCCCTTGTCTGCTAGGAAATTAAGAAGCTGTGCAGTGTGGGATTGAGAGTGTTCCCAGAGGGACTACATAGAAGAAGGTCATCGACATATTGAAGGAGAGTAGAGTCAGGACAGGTCGGGTGAAAGGATGTGAGGTCCTGGGCAAGAACTTGGCCAAAGAGATGGGTGCTATCCCTGAATCACTGTGGGAGGACAGTCCAGGTAAGCTGATGAGAATGGCGGGTGTGAGAGTCAGTGCAAGTAAAAGCAAAGATATCCTGAGATTCTGAGAACAAGGGAATAGAAAAGAATGCATGTTTCAAATTTAGAACCAAGAAGTGGGTAGTAGTGGCAGGGATCTGAGAGAGGAGGGTGTAAGGGTTGGACACTAGCGGGTGGATGGGGACCACAGAGGAGTAGACAAGGGGAAGGTCTAGAACCAGCCTGTAGGACACGTTAGGTTTCTTAACTGCCAGAATGGGGGTGTTGAAAAGAGAGTGTGTAGGCCTAAGATACCCCTTTAATTATAAATCCTGGATGATGGCTTCTAATCCGAGGAAGGCTGTGGTTGTGAGTGGATATCATGGTTGACTAATATATCTTGAAGGCTCCAGTAAGACAATATGAAAAGGACTGCATTTAGCCATAAAGGGTGTAGTTGTGTCCCAAAACTCAGGGTTAACTGGTTTAGATAGTCGTGGGAGAGTGCATGGAGGAGGTGTATCTGCCCCTAGGAACATCATGAGGAAATGAGAGGTAGGAGAGGTGTGGGGTGATATGTGAATGGTGACTTTTAATAGTGAGAGTATGTCCCTTTCCAGAAGGGGAATGGGGCAATGGCTCATAACGAGAAAGGAGTGAGTGAAGGACAAAAGGGATTTTGAGGGAAAATATGTTTACCTCCTACCACGACAATAGGAGTTTTTGAGGGTGTGGTAGAACCCCAATACTCCCTCAAGACCGAAAAAGTGGCACCAGTATCCAAAAGGAAGGTAATGAAGCGTCCATCCACCAGGAAGGTGACCCTAGGTTCTTGATTCTTGATGGTAATAATCTGGAGAGAAGGCCCAGGGCTCCATCATTCCTCCTCTGCCAAGCCCAGGAGAGGCTGGGGTTGCCGGGTGGCTGACCAACCTCCCTTCCGGGTTGTTGGGCAGTCTTCCCCCCAGTGTCTCCTTTGATGGCATGTTGGGCAGGGGTTGTAGGGTGTTCTCGGCGAAGGACAATCCTTACCACATTTGAAGCAAGCTCCAGGGGGTGTCACATTGGGACGGCGTGGTGATGGCCTTCTCTGAATGACCTGGGCCAACATTTGGAATTTGGCATTTTCAGCTCTCTTCCTACGACATTCACTTTCATCCTCTCTACCATGAAAAACCTTTAAAGAGACAGCGAGGATTTCGGTCTGAGGAGTAGCAGGGCCCTGTTCAAGCTTTTTAAGCTTGGCTTTAATGTCAGAGTATTTTTGGGCCAGAACATATGTCATTAAGAGATGACGGCCATCAGGGGTTTCTGGGTCGAGTTATGTGCAGTGTTGAAGGGCCTTGGTTAGTCTATCCAGGAATTCTGAAGGTGTTTCCTCCTTCCTTTGAATGACCTCCTGCACCTTTTTAAAGTTAACAGCATTGTGGGTCGCCTTTTTCAGGCCCGCCAAGAGGCAGGATGTAAAAAGGTCATGAGTCTGTAAGCCTTCAGGGGTGTTGTAATCCCATAGGGTTCCTGCTCTGGGACAGCATGAGAGCCCGTGGGGTGGTCAGGATTGGTCCTATGATTTTCATCAGCATGGGCTTGGGCTAGCTCCCAGACCCATTGCCTTTCCTCGGGGAGAAGTGTATTGGCCAAGAGCATGTATATGGCATGATGAGTGAGGCTATATGCTTGCAGGACCCATTGAAACTCCCGAATGTAAGTGGTGGGTTTAGTGGTGATTGAGCCTAACTTGCTCTCTAGCTGAGTAATGTCTGACCTGGAGAAGGGCACGTGGACTCTGATGACACCCTCAGGACCAGCTACCTCACGAAGGGGTGCGATTGTCTTAGGGGTGGGAAGGAGTCCTTTAGACCTGGTAAAAGGAGGACTGAGAGAGGCAGGTGGAGGACAGGAAGGAGAGGGAGGGGAAGGGAGTGTCTCTTTGGAAGAGGAGGAAGTGGAGCAGGCAGAAGAGGACGGAGGGGAGGGGGATAAAATGGAAGGCTGAGGATCCATGGAATCAGGCAGAGGATGAGGAGGGTATTGCAGAAGAGAAGGGGCAGATGGGGCTGGGAAGAAGGTGGGGGTTCATCTGCTGGGTTGAATGAGGAAGAATCTGTGAAGTCAGAAGTAGAAGTAGGGAAAGAGAGGGGATTGCAAGCAAGGAGGACCTGACGGGGAGGGCAGGAGGAGCAGAGACAAGGTGCTGTGTGGGAAGGCTAATACCTTCAATGCAGGGAATCTCCCTCCACTTTTCCAGACGCTGGCAGTAATTAAAAAGGTCCCAGGGGAGGTTTGGATCTAAGGAGCCTTCTGGAGGCCAATGATTGCCATTATCCAGTGGATATGGAGGCGAATCTTGGGTACAGAATTTAATTAAAAGTTTGGGCTTGATGTCTGGTGTGAGGGAGAGTGTGGCCAGATTTTTTATTAAACATTTGAGAGGTGAGGCTTCAGGTACAGATGAAGAGGTGCCCATTGTCACAGGGAGAGATGGAAGAGAGAGAGAGAGAGAGAGAGAGAGAGAGAGAGAGAGAGAGAGAGAGAGAGAGAGAATAAGAGTAAGCGAGAGAGACAAAGAGAAAACCCGAGCTGGAACGGCTTCCAGGAAATTCAGGGCGAATGGGGGTCACGTGGGTGTCCCCAAAATGACCAGCTGTCGTGAGGAAATACAGAGGGTACTACCTGGTCGTCACCAGTGAAGTGCGATCTGGAAGACCCAATGGGTTTGGAGCCATGGCCAACCTGACGTCAGGAAAGTTTTCGAACGCAGCTGAAGAAGTCAGTAATGAAAACAGAACTCCAGCTCCAGCAGAATGCAGTTCTAGGACGGGAGTTCAGTTTTCCCTGAGCAGAGAGCCAGCTTCAGCCAGACACAGCAGCCCTGCAGGAAACAGCAAATCTAGCCGGCAGCAGCAGTGGCAGCAAAGGAGGAAAAACCACAGAGCCTCTAGTGTAAACTCAGAACCCTCATGCCCCAAAGGGAAACGGATCACTAGAGGGTCCACTGTGACCAGTAAAGGTCTTGATGGGAGGAATTCCCTCTCCCCTACCGGGCGTCTAGAGTGTGCTGGACGATCAGGGTCACAAAACTAGCGGTAGCCCGAAGGAAGTTGGCGAGCCGGGGTCAGGGGAAGCTTACATACATCAGATCAGTGGTGAGTGCAGGAAGCTGGCGTCTGAAAAGAGCGGACCAGGACGGAGTGTCTGGGCGGAACGGGGGACGGGGCTCTTGTTGGAAAGAGCTCACCCGTATCCTCAAACGGGGCACCAAAATGAAAGAACTCCCCACTCAAAGGCACTTCGCAGGGAGAATTCCAATTTTATTGCAAAAAGCTGTGTGCTTATATAGAACTAAGGAGGAGATGAAAGGACTTAGATAAATGGCAGGCAACCCGTTTATTGGCAAGTTCTTTCAGATATCAGATCCGGAGCCCAGGAGTTAGTTCTCATTGGGGCTAAGGTTCCCCGCCAGCGAGATTTGAAATTGGCACCAGTGGGAGAGTTCACCCGGCGGGAACTTTTCGCGCCACTTCAGAAAAGAAGAAGGTAGGAAGAAGAAGTCCTTAGGCGCCATGTTGGGGTTTTTCTCTGGGGTATGGCTGCCGTTTATACTTTTTCCAACAATGAGTATACCAGACAGTGCCTTGATTGACTGGTTTTCATTAAAATGGTGTTTAACAGAGATGCCAGAAAGTTGGATCCTGCTGAGTAGTGGGCCTAGAGCAATGGTGGGCAGGTGTGTGATAAAACATCTGTGGTGGGGCCATGTGGATCTGCCATTGGCTTCCAAATGGCTTGTCACTGACATGGTCAAACCAGCAGACCCTTATATGTAAAGGCATCTTGTTATATGGAGAGGTTTCAGGACGCTGTTCAAAATCAGGTTGCTATAGTCAAGGGGGCAAGCTATGTGGGATAGAAGCCTGGTTCTTGTATTCTCCAGCAGACCCTGACTCACCACACGTGACAGAACTCCCTCCCGTACTGTGTTCCATTTAAACTCCTTGTATTTCGTGAAGCAAGTACCAAACTTCCAGTGCAGCAGCAAAAAACACCACGAAAATAGAGGATGACCATATGGCTTCACAGTCCACATGGGGAGACATTTAGCCCCCAGGGGCCACAGTTTACCTACAAAGGGAGAATTCAGCAATGCTGCCTCATGTTCATTGGGAAAAAAAGAAACAATGTCCACCAGGTCACATAGATGCAGACCCAGCTTTTATGGTCTCACTAGAAAGGAAGCTAAAGCTCCTGACAACAACATATATTTCAAGTGCCCAACCTCACAGAGAGTTTCCCAAGAAGTCTCTAGGCCAGCAGAATTCCATTTTTGTGGAGTGTTTACCCTGTTCCTTACTTTTGAAAACTCCTCTACCACTTCCAAGATTGTGAACTCCTGATTGTTTTCCATTCCAGATATGTATTCACGGAATTTCTAACTCTTTTCCTCTAATTGTTTCTTACTTGGGGCGAAGGTATTGTCAAGACATTGTTCTGGATAAGAGTGGGAAGATTTTTGTGTAGCACATATTTACATACACATTGGATACATTTTGCAATTTTTCATTCGAAATACTGAAACTCTGACACTAACCCATACCCTACTAGACTCTGACTACTAATCCTAATATGATGGAGAAAAATAACCCAAACAGAATAGAAATGCAAGCAGTTCAGAGGAGGCATGGTGAATAGTTGGTCTTGCCTTTTCCATGATATAGGGTAGGAGTTATAAATCTTGTCAATTTTTTTCTTGAAATTGTTCTCCATGTGTTTTTAAAGTTAACACACATGTGAATTCCTGTCTCCCATTTTCTGTAGCCAATTCAGCACATGTATTTTTATATGCACATACAAAATCCTACCTGGAATACATGTACATTTTTGTGAGGTGGCTAACTTGGCAGATACAAAGTATGAGAAGAAATCACTCCTCCTAAATGCTTTTGGAACTGAAAATTCAAACTATGAGTGAGCTTCTTAGTTGAGCAACATTATACATAAATCCATGTTCAGTAAAATTAATATTTTTGGATCTGTGGATGATATATATTTCATGATGAATTTTGATTGGCATATATTTTCTACTTTCCAATGTATTTGTGTGTGTATATATATATATATATACTCTAGATTTTTCAAAATATGAAATACATGTGTCTTATTATACACTCCCTAAATTCACTAATGTTCATGTATGTGGTTTTATAATCAACTTTTCATAAGATTATTTTCAGAAACATTCATCCACCTGAAATACATATTTGTTTTCTAGTACTGAAAACTTACTTCAGTGAATGGTGCAAACAAATCCTTATATTTCTACAGTAACTGACCCACTTTAACATCAATGCTACTAGATTCCTATGGGACATGATGTGTATTTTGATGTTCAATTTTATTCAACACTGGTACATTTCTATTTCTTCAGTTTTTGTACATCATAAAATGTACATTTCATCCACAAGTTCACAAATTTAAAGACATTTGTAACACATTCAATCACTTCCTGCTTCAGAACACATATATTCCTACTTGTTTTTGACTGCTCATTTCATGAGACTTCTTTCCAAATACATTATTTTCGATTTCCATAATCAATTTTGAAGCAAAACTCACACAGAATTTATGATAAACTACAACCCTAATATTACCATTAGATGTATAACTGGTTGGAATGAATGTATGTATATCAATATAAGATTTGCTATGTATTTTGAGATATAAATTTATTCCAATTTGTAAAGTTGGAACAAGTTATATTATTTATTCACAGTATGGTCTATTCAATCATTCTCTCTATATTCATACACACATGGTACACCTATTTGTGCCCCCAATACTAATTTATACCTCTTCAAAATATTGCTCCCAGAAATGGTGCAAGAAATACTCATGTCACCTGATCTACATATACATTTTATCACAGTAATATTCTGGCAAGAAAATGCAAAGTCACACTTACGATTGTACCAAAGCCTAAATGGAATATGAGTATGGATTATAAAAATCACCCGTGTCCAGGTTGGCTAATGCTCTCAAATGTCAATCCTATTGGTGACTACATATGTGTTTCTTCCTAAGATTATATATTCAACTTCAAGCCTGCTGAAAATGTCTAATCCAATCAATCACTTTATCATTTCCCTGATTTCCTATGTCTCTATTGATATCTGCTTTCCTACATATTTTCCCCAATTCATCATTGTGACCAACTCTTCACATGTGCTGACATTTACATTTTCTCTCTACCTGAAACCCTATTGCTAAAGAACTTTTTTTTCAAATCCTATACTCACTCTTTTTTTCTAATTCTACCAACTATCTTCCTAATCCTACCAACTATCCTTTTTAGACTGAATGTTCTCTTCGACATTCAATCATCCAAGTACAAGGTCCTATACCATTGTGTATAGATTTATCTGAGACACATGTGCAGAACATAATTCAAAGCTAAGTATCCCAATCAAGGATCCAATGCCCTTCTGGGCTTCAAATCTTACCTAGATTTCTGTTTTCATACATATATTTCACCTCTATATATACTTACAAATATCGCAGGTTCCCAATACCATTATTCATCCAGCAGAATGATTCCTAACCCAAATCAAACATGTTATTAACCCTAACCATACTCTTTGCCCTCCATCTAACTTTACAGAAGAGCAGGGACAGAGTTGGTCTTACAATACAGGAACATAAGAGACCTTCCACCTGCTGAGAACCTCAAAGGTCCATGCAGAAATGAACCCAGGGGAAGATAGAGGAAGCTATGAAGGACCTGAGAGAGCAAAAGTCATCTTCCACTACAAACAACCTGGTCAGGATGAATGGGTGTGTCTGAAGCAATCTCTCTCTTCTTAATGTAGAGAAGATGGACCAAACCAGGCCTGTGTGGAGAGCTGCTTCCGGGTGCTATGTTTGATATACCATTCTAACTTGTGAAAGTGTCACAGGAAGTAGGGGCAGCCTCCATCTATTGGGACACTTGGAAGCAAATGTTAGGAAAAAGTGATTGCCTAGGCAGTGACCTCATTCAGTTCCAGAAGGAAGTGACCTACATCACTTTCTTGGTGATGGAACTCTCTGAACTTGGGATCCAAAAAGCCAGGCACCCAGAGGCAGTCCCAGTCCCAGTCCCAGTGGTCTCACATGATTGGATTTACCAAGGACAGAGTCAGTCTTTCTTGGTAACTACTGATGTGAAGATGGCCAAATGCCAAGAGAGCTCTGAAGAGGGGCCTTTCCTGAGAAAGCAGGTTGTGGCTCACCACTGGCACCTGACAACTTCACATTGTTGGCAAGGAGACCAGATCTGAGATAGGATAGCCCATTTTGGGGGAACATAGTATGGCCCATCAGTCAGAGGACACTCCGGATAGTTACAGACCTACTTGGGGGAAGGCGGTGACTTTGTGGGTGTGCGTGTGAGTCTGTGGTTTTTTCTCATGATCTGGGAATAGGTAGGAAAGTCGCTTTGTTTGGTTTGGATTGGATCGTTTCTAGTAAGTCTTTTGATAAGGCGAGTGTTTTTATGTCTGTTTATCCCACTGTGTCTGTGGTTGTAGATATTAGAAAAAAGAATGCATCAATGGATGTTTCCTGTCTTGTAGAAAGCTTCACAGCATTCATCCTGCCCAATTTATATATGGACTGTGGCTTGCCTTATAGATGGGCAACAACTACTATCTTCCTAAGTTCCTGTTTTCTTCTTGAATTCGGGCCACTCTCCAGAATAGGCTCATGGTTTGGTGTCCACAATATGTACCACCTCCAGGCTCTGTGACATGGCCACGTACTGGATAGCTGAAGGGAATGGGATCATCTCAGAAAACTCAGATATCATTCGAGAAACCCTGCTTTGGGCCATTTGCTTACCTATTGTTCTGTTGCCCTGAATGTCAGAAACGTCTTTGTCTCAGTCCACCCCTTTGTGAAGCCTGAAAAAATGGTTTTCAATGGAAATTAATGGGCATCACCTGTAGCTCTTTGCTTAATTGCTTTGGAAAGGGATGTGTCTGCATCAGACTCGTGGCAATGTGTGAGGCTGTTGCATAGATTCTCAGAACCTGATGGATCTAAAGAAAGATTACATGTGTGCTTCCAAAACCAAAATGGCCAAAAAAGCAGTCATTGTGGACGAAGTCTCTCGCCTTCCTCTGTAAGGTTCCTGACCTCCATCAATTGAAAATAGGGATCCTTTGTGTCAAATGAGTTCTTCAAACCCTGCAGAAGATAGCCCATAGGTGCTTGGGTTTTCTCATGATTCCAATTCACATAAAGAATATACACCCGAGAGTCAGGAGGCCTCAAATTCGGGAAGCAGAGCAGTATTTATGGCAGGCCTATTTGATCACTCCTGGTTCTCAGGAAGGGTGTCCAGGCAACCCTGACTTTAGGCAAATGAGGGGCAAGGGAGGTTATTTTGTACACTGTCTTGGACTGATCCCCTCATGGAAACCTCGAACCACAGGTTATGATGAGTGTCTATATGGAAGAAGATGAGGGCCTTGTGGGAGTGCTTTGGTTTTAATTGTGGTCATTTGTGTGGCGGTTGGAAGTGATGACTGGGTCTACCTGGGCTTGAACTCTGGTGTGATTCCCCTTAAAGTCTGAGTTCTGGAACTGATCTCAGAGAAATATTGCCATGAACTGTGTTCAGATTTTAGGAGGCCACGCATGGGTTTCGCCCTTGGAAACTGAGATCAAGGACAGGGTGGCTTTCCACAGAGCCTTGGAATCTCAGCTAGGATATCACATGATTTTATTCTGAAAGATTTGGCAGCCATAGTTGAGAATCAGAACACCCTTGGACGTCACATTGAAGACCTCAATGGGCCTGGCTTCATGCGACCTTTTGAAGACTCTATGGGAAGACTTGCCTGTGAGAGTTCTCCAGAGCTTTCATTGAAATGAGCTTCCTCACCATTTAATGGTTCCTGAATGAACTGAAACCCACAGTGTCTCCAACTTCATCCATGAAAAATGGCTAGATAAATACAATGAAATTTTTGAAATTCCAATAATCAGGTGGCACTAGAGAACATTTGGATGTCTTGTTACTGATCATTAGTGTACAAGAGAATGCCATGATTGACCGAGTTTCATGAAAATGGTGTAGAACAAAGATGCCAGTAAGTTGGAGCCTGCTGAGTAGTGGGCCTATTGCAGTGGTGGGCAGGTGTGTGATAATACATCTGTGGTGTGGCCATGAGGATTTGCCATTGCCTTCCAAATGGCTTGTGACTGACATTGTGCATCCAGCAGAACCTTCTATGTAAAGGCATCTTGTTACATGGAGAGGTTCCAGGGCAAAGTTCAGAGTCAGATTTCTATGTACAAGGGGGCAAGCTCTGTGAGATATAACCTGGTTGTTGCATTCTCCTGCAGACCCTGACCCACCACAAGTGACAGAACTCCCTCCAAAACTGGGTCCCAGTTGAACTCTTTGTATTTCATGAAGCAAATACCAAACTCCCAGTGCAGCAGCACGAAACACCACGAAAAGTGGAGGATGAAAAAATGGCTTCACAGTCCACACGGGGAGACACTTAGCACCCAGTGGCCACAGTTTACCTACAAAGAGAAAATTCAGCACTGCTGCCTAATGTTCATTAGAATACAAGAAACCATGTCCTCCAGGTCACATAGATTCAAACCCATCTTTGATGGTCTCACTAGAAAGGAAGCTAAAGCTCCTTACAACAACATATATTTCAAGTGCCCAACCTCAGAGGAAGTTCCTCAAGAAGTCTTTAGGCCGTCAGAGCTCCATGTTTTTGGAGTGTTAATTGTTAGACCACGACACAAGAAAAGACCACTGACTCTAATTAAAATCATATTAAATTAATCTTATTATTTCTACCTTTCATGCTGCCTCCCCTCCCAAAACAGCCGGAACAAGACAGCAACCCCAGCTTTCCTACAGCCCAGCTTTATAGCCCAGAAAGTTACACAAAAGGGGTGTTACAGATAACAGAACTCTGACAAGCATCACACTAATGGTAGTTTAGGTTTTTTTTGCTGTCCCTACATCAGAATTCAGAGGACCATTAGAGCCTCAGAGACGGATGTTGTCTGGCCAGAGAAGGCAAATATTTATGATGTGTCACTAAAGTTTCAGAGAGGGCTGCTATCTGGTCAGAGAGCCGGGCATGCGTGAGTTCAAGGCACGGGCAGGCATTTCAAGCAGGTTCAGAATTTGCAGTAATTTATGGTAAAGCCAAAATTACCTTTTCATGGCTTTGTGGCAAGATGGCTCTCAATTTTAATAAAAGATCAGGTTGGGTCTATCATTTCCCCCTTTTCTCTGTGTCCCTTTCAAATCTTTAATAGATTAGGGGAAGAGCACTGAGGAAATTTTAATCCCTCAGGTAAGATTCTCCAAATTTTTAGAACTTACCCAAAACCGATCTCCCTGATTTTACCAGACTTAATTAATTACTTATATTGATAGTCTACTTATCTTTCTCTCCATTGTTGTAAGAAGAGTGGCGTCAATCATTATTTCTTCTTCTGACCTGAGACAGGGTGAAGTGAGTGGGCATGGCGTGAGGGACATGAGTTGCCTTTTATAAGTCAGTTGGGGGACATGAGTTGCCTTTTAGAAGTCATTTCGGATTGAAGTCTGGTTGGGGAAGAACAGGTTGTAAAGTCATCTGGGGATGGGTTCTTCTATGAGAGAAACAAAAACCATGAGTACTGAATAAATGTTGCAGCAGCCGGAACATGTTAGTGTATAGAAGTTCCCTCACCAGTCTTTAATATCCCCAGTTATCAGGACTATCAAATTAATATTTAACTTTTAGTGTTACAGTTGTCCTTCCCCATAAGATACAGTTTAACAATGTAATGTCATCTGATCTTGTAAAATCCTTTTTCTAGTATGACCTCTGCGTCTAATAGAGAAACCTTTAATTCTGTTACTCAGGGCTGGATAATCGTACTAGCAAACACCAAGCCTACCTGTGTTGGTTAGGAATATCTGCAGGCCTTAAATTAAAAATTTCTGCCTCTGGCAGCTCTTCTTGATAGTCTCTTTTTATAAGTATCAGGCATTCCTGTCTGAGAATCCTTCTTTGTAGCCTCCAGTCTTACTTATTTTGGGAGGCTAAAATAAAGTGCATACCTTAAAATATTATTATTATTATTATTATTATTATTATTATTATTATTATTATTATTATTATTTAAAATGCCCAGGAATGGCTGAATTTTCGTCTTAACTGTCTTTCCAAAGTGTTTAAGATGAAGCAGTCAAACGGACTTTTGTTTCTATCTATTGTTAACAGTCAGCTGAGCTTTATGGGAGTCAATTCTGGAAAAATGAGAGCACATTTTCAATTCTGCTAGTGCCATTTGCGCTAGGTGGGTCCAGGTCTTGCTTGACCATTTATCTTCCCTCAGAAGCATCAGGAATATCTCCTTTCTCTGATGACTCTCCTCTTCATAACAAATGCACTGATTGGCTTTCTGTTCTCCAGTGGTCTCATTAATCTCCCTGATCAGGAGGTTATGTGGCTCAGAGTTGCAAAGCTCTTTAGAGAAGTCCCCTGTTCCCTGGATTCAGATTGACTCAGAGGGTAAGAGCCAAATATTGGTTTTCTTGGCCCTTTTCATTTAACTTTAATTTTAAATCCTAATCTTAAACATCCAGCAAATTAATTTTAACAGCCTTATATTAAGAGTACTGGACTTTAATGTCTATAACTTTATAATTATCTTTTTATTAATTGGGATCTGTATTATTCTGTCTGTATTGTAGGTGATGACTTATTATCTTGAATAAACCCATGTTGTGTTCTTAAAGCAACACATTTGTAAAACACTAACAGGGAATCTTTAGAGAACTTATAAGAAAATTTCAACTAAAATTAACAAAAGTAAAAATACTTAGTTCGTGTAATAGCTACCCTAAATTTTTTGGCTGAGTATTACATTATATCCCCTGTTTGAGATTCTAGGAATCTTGACATTTTTTATGTTTTTAACATAACTTTAAAGAAATATTATCTGACGTACTTGTTTCATAGTCATTCTCACATATAGTAAGATGGGACACACAGCCTTATCTCAGGTAAGGCAGGGCTCTTTATAAATCTTAAGCATTTTAGTTCTAAAGCTGATCTTTATTTTTTTTTTGTTTGGGGGTCTGGGAAGATCTACTCCTTAAGAAACTAATAGTTCATACTCAGGATTGGTTTTTGGTAGGAAAAATTATGATAAACATGGATTATTAGAATTACTTTATAATTTGGAAGGGTTTCTAGAAAACAGTATACCAGATCTGTAAGTTTCTATGTGAGGAGCCTCTAGGTCATTGTGGTGTTTGTGAACTTCCATTTTAGTGTACTGTGGCCAAGGTCAAAATGTACAGACAGTGAAGGTGTAACCCATCAACTTCATCTTCAGACACTTGCAAAATAGTTCCCAATTTCAGGTTTGGCTCTTTGAGCAAGTGAATGTGCAGGTTGAGGGCTCAATCATTGGTTTTAAGAAGTATATGAACCTCTCATCAGATGATGCAGAAGAAATTGATTTAAAACAAAGTAAAGAACAGAACTGGGTCACTGTGTACCAAAAGGAGATAATATTACTCTGCTACCAAGTGTCTCTAACTAGAAATGATCAATGAAGTCATGAATTATTGAGAAGGCAGTTTTGTTTTTTTAGGTGTTTTTGTTTAGGAGTATAATCCTAAAGTATTTGTTTATATTGCTTTGATTACCCTTTTGTTATTACCAGATGACAATAATGGTATGGGGTTGTTTTTATTAAAAAGTAAAAATTAAAAGCAACATTGACAAAGTTTACATAAATTGTTTGTGGTCTCATGAACATTAGCTAACACCATATGATATCACATTTAAAACATGAATTAAAGAAAGCCTGAAAGTTTTCAACTTTTACATAGATTAGGCTCTCATTAACTTAAAAATACATTTAAATTGTTCCACAATGTAAAAAGTAACATAAAACTTTACATATCTTATTGATAACAGGTAAATAAATCTCCAATATATTTTTTTACCATACAACTTCAGAACACGAGCTTGATATAATGCTCTTTTAAAGTTTCTACCTTACAGACTTGCATACCTGTAAGATATGAAAACATTAATAGCATCACAATTACATTGATGTTTCTACATTAACCAAGTTTAGCTTTTAAAGAAATGGCAGTACAATGCTCTAAAATAACAGTTCTGATTTAATAAGTTTTTTAATTTTTATGGTTCCTTGCTCTAGAAAAAATAAAACTTAATAAACACAATGTTATGGGTAAACTTATGTTTCAAAAAATTTTTGTCTCATTAACACATGACTGATTTTTAAAACCTTATATAGAGTTTAGTAAAAACTTATACAGACCTTAGTAAATGAATCAGATTTCTAACAAAAGTACTCACGAATGAGTAATCCCATATCAAATTTACTTTACTTATTTATCAAAATATTAGAGAAATGTATTGAACAGTGTAAACCATTTTTATGTTGAAGAAAATGTTCTAGAACCAAGGCACATTAGACGTTTTGTAGATATTAATATTTTATTAGATTTTTGAACACCTAGAAAAATTTGTAAGCTTAAATTTAAAAACATTTATTTTTATCTGTTTATCCGATTTAAATTGAAACATTTAAACCACGTGAACTAAAGATCTTTGGATCCACTTTTTAAAATTTGTTTTTATGAGCACTTTTTTTAATGAGCGCTCCTTATATATGTTAATTTGTGTATCATATATAT
Organism: Callospermophilus lateralis; assembly: GCF_048772815.1. Classification (NCBI taxonomy): domain Eukaryota; kingdom Metazoa; phylum Chordata; class Mammalia; order Rodentia; family Sciuridae; genus Callospermophilus; species Callospermophilus lateralis. Next base: position 316,805 of record NW_027514396.1, on the reverse strand, counting down.
GATATACGGATATATGTCTATATAGACAGACAACACATAACAAAATTGTGCACACATAATAATAGTAAAGGCCTTGTAGTTTTTCACAGGTTAAATATCTATTGCAATGTTTCAAAAAGTCCACAGTTGGTCAAAGATAGAACTGATCAGAAAAACATTAACCTAGGTCTGTATGCTCAGAATCATGAGCTCAAAAATAATAAAGTATCTAAGGAAAACAATAAGAGTCCTAGAAAAAATGACTGGCCAGTAATTAGTAAATACCATACAATTTACTTTTTTTTCCGTTAGGCATCAAATCAGTCTCCTACTAAGCTTGCAGGCTTTTTTCATTTGCATTTCAACATGAGTCATGGCTGAGGTCTGGAAGGAGCAGGAAAAAAAATGCTATTCTGAGCAGACACCTCAGGCCTAAGGCATATTAACCATAATTTTCCAGTTGGGGTGTTGAAAATTATGATACAAGTTCAAGATACAATTCACAAAATTTTATGTCTTTACATCTTATTTTGTCAACAGATACCATACTATGGTTTACTATCCTTGTCCAAATTAATGCACTGGTACACACAGTGACATTTTCTCTGGCTACCGAATTCAAAATTGGTTAAAAAAAAAAAAGTGAATTATTGGGAAGTTACTTGCCAACTTGGAAGTAGAGTTCTTCAGTTTTCCATCCTAAGTATTTAAGTTCTCTGGCATGAATTACCTGAAATCTTAAACTAAACAATGACCTAAACCCGACTTTTAACTGCAAGATTGTGCAATGCTTCAAAAACCCATTCAGATACCAGTTTTTTTATGATAAAACATCATCATTTAGACACACATTCAGCTAAGATCATTCCCAAGAAAAAATTTATAATATCAACACATTATTGCACATGTCTTAAAGGACCAGAAACAAAGACACAAGACAGACAGAAAGGAGGTAGAGACTATGGTTGTCAGACAGAATCCTTTAAACCAGAGCAGATAAGAGAAAAAATCTACTACACCAGTGGCACCCAGGGGGGGACCAGATGTTTTAACAGAGGGGCAACCTGAAATGTAAAATAAAGTGTCTATATGGTGACTTTACTGAATTTAGTGTCCCCTTTTTCTTTTTCTCTTTTTTAACAAGACAGAGGTGGCATAATACTTACAGTGCACGGAAGGAAGGAGGGTATTCCCTGAATCAACAGAGCTTTGGCAGCTGCTGGGGGTCCCTCAGTCCCTCCTTTTACTTACAGGATTAGCTCCTCTGGTTCAGTTCCACCCCAAGCAAGCTCCATCTCCTAACATTTCAGTAGACAGCTCTCACAAAGTTCTGGGGCGGAGGGGGGGTACCAATATGTAACTTAAAGTTCGGTTCCTGACCTAGAAGCCAATTTATACCAATTAAATAATGAGGAATGGGTTCTGAGAAAAAGAAAAGGGGAGGCTAATTGCTTTGCTAACAAAGGAGAAACACAGGGGACTCTGCCAAATGTTGTGACTCTCTTGATCTGGAGGGACAAGGGGTTTTAAAGGAGTTTCACTTGTTAACCTGGGAGATACTCAGTTCTTAGGTCCCCAGCAGGCATTGCCCTCTGCAATGGTTGTGCTCCAGGCAGCCAGCTAGGGGCTTCTATCATCCTGCTAAACAAAGGGGGGTAAAGTTCATCGCAGTTCCTTAAAACACAGTTCAAACGGGTGTCAGGCTTACTCTCTTTATTACCCATTTTCACGTCCAATATCCTTAAGTTTTTACAACCAAAATCACACAACAAAATGAACAAAAGCAAACAAACAAACAAAAAAAATAGAACGGAGAACAAAACACACCACACACACACAAAAAGAAAAACAGAAACCCGGCGCCTAAACAGAAAAACAGTGGTACAGTGCAACATCTTGCTAAAGCTCCAGGGTAGGAGAGCGTGCGTGCCCGTCGGCACCTCTCTACACTTCCAGAGGAATTTCCTACAGAACAGAACAGAGGACAGAACGATTCTTGTTACTGTCCTGGACAGGAGTATATGTGAGCCTCCCCAGGCCACATCTCTGTCATCAGAAGAGATCTCCCTTAACCGGATATCAGATGTTATAAAGGCGCCACTTACCTATGGAGGCCTCCTCCATCAGGTGATTGCTAATAGTTTTAGTGCAGAGGTTCACTGCAATGCTCCCGGGACTAAAGGCTCTCTTTCTAATATAGAGAAGATGGACCATACTAGGCCTGAGTGGAGAGCTGTTCCTTGGTGCCTATGGTTGATATACCATCCTAATTTGCAAAAGTGCCACAGAATGTAGGGTCAGCCTCCTTTTCATGCTACTCTTGGAAGCAACTGTTTGGACAAAGTGGTTGCCAAGGCAGTGACCTCATTCAGTTCCTGAAGGATGCGACCTCACCTCACTTCCTTGGTAATGGAACTCTCTGAACTTGGGATCCAGGAAGCCAGGCACACAGAGCCAATCCCAGTCCCAGTCCTAGTGGTCTCACTTGCTTCGATTTAGCAAGGACAGAGTCAGTCTTTCTTGGTACCTACTGATGTGAGGATGGCCAAATGCCAGGAAAACTCTGAAGAGGGGCCTTTTTTGAAAAAGCAGGTAGTGGCTCACAGCTGGCTCCTGACCACTTCACAGAGTTGGACAAGGAGACCAGATCTGAAACAGGACAGGCCATATCGGGGGAACACAGTATGACCCAGCAGTCAGAGGACACTCTGGAGAGTGAGAGACCTACTTGGGGGAAGGAGGTGACTTTGTGGGTGTGGATGTGTGTTTGTGGTTTTGTCTCATGTTCAGAGAATAGGTAGGAAAGTCGGTTTGTTTGGTTTGGAGTGAACTGTTTCTAGTAAGTTGTTGGACAAGGTGAGTGTTTCTATGTCTGTGTATCCCACTGTGTCCGTGGTTGTAGACATTAGAAAAGAGAATGCATCAATGGATGTTTCCTGTCTATTAGAAAGCTTCCCAGCATTCATCCTGCCCAATTAATGAATACTCTAGGGCTTGCCTTATCAATGGGCAACACCGGCTATCTTCCTAAGTTCCTGTTTTCTTCCTGAATTCTGGCCACTCTCCAGAATAGACTCATGCTTTTGTGTCCACGATATGTAGCACCTCCAAGCACCGTGACATGGACATGTACTGGATAGCTGAAGGAATTGGCAAGAATCTCAGAAAACTCAGATACCAGTGTGACCAGGATAGTCTCAGTGGAGAAACCCTGCAATTGGCCTTTTTATTACCTATTGTTCTGTTGCCCTGAATGTCAGGAAGGTCTTTGCCTCAGGCCATGCCTTCGAGATTCCTGAAGAAAAGAGTTTTCAAACGGAAATGAATGGGCATCACCTGTGGCTGTTTGCTTAATTCCTTTGGAAAGGGATGTGTCTGAATCAGCCCTTTGGCCCTGTGTTAGCCTAGAGCTTAGATTCTCAGCACCTGATGGATCGTAAGAAAGATCCCATGTGTGGATCCAAATCAAAATGGCCAAAAATCAGTCATTGTGGATGAAGTCTCTCGCATTCCTCCATAAGGTTCTTAACCTCCCTCAAGTGAGAATAGGGATCCAATGGGTCAAATGAGTTATTCAAAGCCCTGCAGATGCTAGCCCATAGGTTCTTGGGTTTTCTTATGAATCCAATTCAAATAAAGAATCTAAACCGACAGTCAGTAGGCCTCAAATTGGAGAACAGAGCTGTGTTAACGGCAGGCATATTTGATCACTCCTGGTTCACAGGAAGGGTTTCCAGGCCACCCTGACTTTTGGTAAATGAGGGGAAAGGGAGCTTACTTGGGACACTGTCTTGTGCTGCGCCTCTCATGGAATCCTCCTGCCAGAAGTTATGATGAGTGTCTATATGGAAGAAGATGAGTGTCATGTGAGAGTGTTTTGGTTTTAACTGCGGTCATTTGTGTGGAAGTTGGAAGAGATAACTGGGTCCAACTTGGCTTGCACTTTGGTGTGATTCCCCTTAGAGACTGTGTTTTGGAACTGACCTCCGAGAAGGTACAAGGTCCTATGACATTGTATATCCATATTTCTGGGACATCTCTACAGAACGTAATTCAATGCTAAGTATACCAATCAAGGGCCAAATGAACTTCTGGACTTCAAATCTTAACTAGATTTCTGTTTTCATATTTATATTGAAAGGGTAATAAAATAGATACTTGTCATTTCCTGTTTTTCTGTATGCTTAACAAAACACCATTGAAATCTTGAGAACTGTTTACTATTCTTGTTCCCAGAATGTGCTGTCCCAAACTGCCAAACTGCAGAATGTACTCCGTCAACCAGTTGCTCGCAAACTGACACTCGCCATTACCCATCAATAAATTTCTCTCCCTGCCCTCTCCAAGAAAAATATATAAGCACTTCTTAAGCTGTTCTCAGGGCTCTCTGCTCTGTTCAAGTGATCTCTGAGCCCTTCATGCCGGACTCCCAATAAACCCTTTGCTGTTGCATGAGACAGTCTCTTAGTGGTCTCTGCCACAGATGCTCGCCCAACCTTTACATCTGGTGGCCCTAGCAAGATCCGGAAGCTGCAGACAAAATACCCCCAACGGGCTCCTCTGGGGGTAAATAAGGCCCATCTTTCTCGTTTCAGGCTTCAGGTTAGGGTATGGCAAAACGGCTATTGGTAAAGAGCGTGAGCTCTCTCCCATGGTGGCTGACACACATGTCACAGAGCCACAGGCCATGTCCCTGGGGGATAGACTCGGAAAATCGTGGAACAATAGTCTCCTCGACTCAGTGATATTTTGTTTCTGATTCGATATTGCCAGCCCTTCAGGTTTTGCCGACTAGTCAGTCCTGGTCTCAGTATTGGACGTCCATTGCCTGTCTTTATTGTCTTGTCTTGTCTGTGTTGTGTGTCGTTCCTTTCGGTGTCTGTGTATATTTCATTATGGGACAGATCATTTCAATGCCTCTGTCCCTGACCCTTAATGACTGGACCAAAATCTGCTTAAGGACTCAGAATCTTTCTTTTTCAGTAAAACGCCAGACCTGGCAGATTCTGTGTCTCAGAATGACCCACCATTGCAGTCGGATGGCTCCTAGAAGGATCTTTCAACTTCACACTTATTTGAAAAGTCCGAGATATTGTCTTTCAGCAGGTGCCACATAGACATCCAGATCAACAGCCATATATCTTAACTTGTCAGTACCTCTACAAATCTCCTCCTCCATGGGTCAAGCCTTTCCTTGTCCCTGCACCTGCTCCTACTCCTTCCCCCACGATTCTATCTCAACCTCTCTGCTCCTCCTCCTCCACCCTCTGTTCTCCCTGAGTCTCAAGACTCTACTGGACTCACCACCCCCTCCTTATCATCTGCCCTCGTCTCCCAACCCCTAACACCCTCTAAGTGATTCCCCTTCTGCTGACTCAGCCTCTCCACCATTCGAGGAAGCTAGGCTGGCCCAGCGTCATCCAGATGACTGTCCCGCGGCACACACAGCCCCTCCTTCCCTGGAGGAAGCTGGCCCGGCTAAAAGAACTCAGAGAACTCACCGACGTTTTCACACCTGCCTACTTGAGGTGACTGCCAACACCACCTAGCGACTCTCTTCATGACAGAGCAATGAGAGAAAAATCTCCTGGAATGTAGAAAAAAATATCCTCAGACCTGATGGGCGACCAACACAACTTCCCAACATAATCAAAACTGGCTTCTCCTTAAACCCACCCAACTGGGACCCCAACACCTTTGAAGATAGGGAGCATCTGTTCAATTATTGCCAGGCTCTAACAGCGGGTCTCCAAGTGGCCGCTGGGTGACCAACTTATTTGGCCATGGTAAGAGAAATTATTCAAAGGCCTGATGAATCTCCATTTATGTTTCTAGAGAGAATCATGGAGGCATATAAGAGATATACTCCTTTCGATCCTCAGGCATCAGATTAAAAAGCATCTGTCACGATGGCCTTAATTGAGCAAGCTGCCATGGATATTAAAAAAAAAATTAAAAGAGAGATTTTGTCAAAGAAGCCAAGAAAGTATACTATAAGAGAGAAACAGAGAGAAAGAAAGGGAGCAAAGGGAGGATGAGAGAACCAAAAGACAGACTAAGGCATTGACTAAGGTCCTGATCACAACAAGAAAGAGGCCAGAAATTAAGACATAGGGTGACAGGAAGGGCCCATGCCAGAGGCCACCCCTGGCCTCAGATCAGTGTGCCTACTCTAAAGAAAAAGGATACTGGGCCATAGAGTTCCCTATAAAGAGACAGCCACGCCAGCTAGCCATTCTGACTCTGGAGGATGACTAAGAAAGTCAGGGCTCAGAACCCATCCCCTAGCTCAGGGTAACTTTTGAAGTGGAGGGGACTCCAGTAAACTTTGAAGTGAATACAGGAGCAGTATACTCAGCCCTTAAGGCCCCATTGGGCCCTCTATCAAATAAAAGGTCTCTAGTTCAAAGGGATGATGACAGTAAATATCAGGCTTAGACAACTAAGAGGACCATGGACCTGGGGAAAGGAAAAATCCATCACTCCTTCCTAGGAATCCCAGAATGCCTGGACCCATTGATGGGCAGAGATCTGCTCATCAAGCTCCGGGCCAAAATAACTTTTAACCATGAAGGCCCCCAAATGAAATTTCTAAATACTTCAGCAAAAACTCCTATAGTCACGGCTTTAACTATATTAGTAGAAGATAAACATCCACCATTCACATGCCCCAAGTCTGATCAAACAGGCAAGCTACCCCAAAAATGGATAACAGATTACCCAGATGCCTGGGCAAAAACTGCTGGGTTAGGCCTGGCCGTGAAACAATCTCCAATAACAGTGGAGTTAAAAACCTCAGTCTCCCCAGTCAATGTCAAATAATATCCTCTAAGCAAAAAAACTAAAGGTGGGATAAGGCCCCATATTCAGAAATATCTGGCATTAGGGGTCCTAAGGCCCTGTCAATCGGCCTGGAACACTCCCCTGCTACTAGAAAAAAAAAGCCAGGGACCGGGAACTATCGCCCCATTAAAGAGCTAAGAGAGATCAACAAAAGAGGGCAGGACATTCACCCCACGGTACCTAATCCGTACAATCTGCTTAGCACTCTGAACCCTGAGGGGAAATTATATACTGTTCTGAACTTAAAAGATGCTTTCTTTTGCTTGCCTCTGCATAAAGATAGTCAGTTGCTGTTTGCTTTCGGGTGGGTAGACCCAGAAACCAAAACGTCTGGTCAACTAACTTGGACTAGACTCCCACAGGGGTTCAAAAACTCCCCCACTCTCTTTGATGAAGCCCTCCACAGAGATCTCAACAACTTCAGAACTACGCACCCTGAATTTACCCAGCTTCAATACGTGGATGTCCTGCTACTGGCAGCCAACACCAAGGAAAACTGTGAGTCTGGGACCCAAGCACTATTATATGAGCTTGCTCAACTCGGGTATAGAGTTTCGACCAAAAAGGCCCAAATTTGCTAGCATGAAGTAATCTTCCTGGGCTATTCCCTTAGGGGCAGTAAACGATGGCTCACTGAGCCCAGAAAACAAACCATTATGTAGATACCACCCCCATCTTACAGCAGACAACTCAGAGAATTTCTTGGGACTGCTGGCTTTTGCAGGTTATGGATGCCTGGGTTTGCGTCCTTAGCTGCTCCATTATACCCGCTGTTAAAGGAAGATGCCCAATTCCAATGAAACCCTGAGTACCAGGAAGTTTTTGATAACATCTAAGGACACTGACACTGAACGCATCAATTTCACTGAGCTCAGCCTGCAATTAGAGCAAGCCCTACACTACGTTAAAAATGTACATCAACTCACTCACCTTGGTTCAAAGAAACTGCAGGCATTACTGTAAGATTAAGAACAGAGTTTTCCACTAACCAACTCACAGTGAAAGGAAATAACTGAACGGGTAACAAAAGCCTGTCGGGTCCGTCAATTGGGTAATGCTTACCCTTCCAAGTTTCCTAGAGGAAAGCACCTATGAGGAACCAGACCAGGACAATTCTGGGAAGTGGACATTACTAAAATTAAGCCAGCAAGGTATGGATTTAAATATCTCCTAGTCTTTGTAGATACATTTTCAGGATGGATTGAAGCCTTACACACACACACACACACAAAAAAAAAAAAAAAAAAAAAAAAAAAAAAAAAAAAAAAAAACGGCGCAAATGGTTTTCAAGAACATCCTGAAAGATATTTTTCCAAGATACGATCTGCCTAATGGACTGATAATGGACTGGTTTTCATGGCCCAGGTAAGTCAGGTGTTAACCAGGACCCTGTGGATTAATTGGAAGTTACATTATGCTTATATACCCCAGAACTCAGGACAGGTAGAAAAAATAAATAGAACCATTAAAGAGACCTTAACGGCCCCCTTAGGGACCTGGTGACTATCTCTCCACCCAGACATTTTTCAGCTCAGTATAGGTCTTTCCTATTGAGACATGCCTGATGAAGAGGATCTCACTAAAATTCCATTAAATCCCTTCCGTACCATAGATAATTGAAACAAACATTATGGATGCAGGGACACGCGAGCCAGATGCAGGTTGGCTAGCCTATATTACTATGTATGCCCGGCAGACTATCAAAGCGACAAACAGCCATGGCTGTGTGGGGGAAAACCCGACTTCTTGTGTAAGTCATGGGGATGTGAGCATACAGGGACTGCCTGGTGGAACCCAAACTCCTCATCAAATTCAGTACACAGCATTGGCCATATTACCAATTAGACAACCAAAAACTATGGCCCCCAGAGGGTTCTCTAGATCCTCAAATTCTGCATGACATTTTTAACTTCGGCAAGTGCTCAAAAGGGGGAAATTCCCCTATGTGGAATCCTTTTTCCTCCTTTGCTCACATCCTGTACTATGCTTCCCCAATAGTTCCTCACCCTCAGCCTTCTGCTCTAGACTCTCTGCTTTCACTCCCACCTCAGCAACCTGATTTCTCCCCTCCAATTACTAGATCAAAAACCCAAACCTCCGCTGGATCTCAGAACATTGCTCCCTTGCTGAGGAAGCAGGTACCGAGGTACCCCTCCACCCACTCCTCTCTTTTCCTGTCAGTGTCTGCACTAGGTCCCACCAAGTCCTCTAGCAAGCTTAGCCAAAGCTCAAACCAGCTGAGAAGAGCCCTCAGACCCCTATCCAAGATGTAATGAAAATGACCTTTAAAGTTGATTTGTCATCACTGAAAACAGGTTTCTAAGAATTTAAAGTCCCTGACAGGCTTTTTGGAATACTCACTCCCGTCTTCCCCTCTGCTCTACCTGTTCTACTGCTCAAGTTTTTGTTCTAGGAAAATCCCAAACCCCTTTCCCATTATTCTTTGGCATCTCTCCGTCCTCATTCTCACATCCACGGAGCTGCACTCAGCATCGCCTTCCCTGTCATCCCCCTCTGTACCAGGTCCTCAGAAATGTCTTAAATGACCTTCTCCAGAAGTCTTTACCAAGGCTTACTTTAGGGCTTTCAGCAAAAGAGTCCCTCTGAAAAAGTTCAATGGAGATAAACTTCCACTCTTCATGTTGCCCTGTTCTACTTGGCCACTGGCTGAAAAAATCACCACCCCTAAGCTAGACAGCGCCTTACCAGTTTTTCACAAAATATGTGAACAAGGACTCTGGCCTTGAGCTGGGGCTTCAGAGAGATTGCTACATTTCTAAGATAAAAAAGTTACCAACTGGGCTCCATGGTGACAGCTGGCAAGGAGGAAAAAAAAGAGACAAAAAAGCTCTTCCATTCCAAGGTGTAATTGAAAAGTTAATGTGCACAGAACAGAGGAAAAAAAACAGAAACAAAAACTGATTTGTGTGAATTTCTGCAGACTGTGAACTTCTGAGCCCCTTCCCTTACATGTTGGGTACAAATACTAAAACTACCAAAACTTGGGGTTCAGGGGATTAATTGATTACAACAGAAGCAATGCCCTCTCAATACGGATGCAAACAAATAAAACTCCTTTCCTGTCTTTGGTGCTATCTTAGGTGCCTTTCCTTGTCCGTCTCTACAACAGTATAATTCTATACACTTTAACATTATGTATGTTTTCATAAAGTGGTCAATAGTTGCGATTAATTATGTAATGATGCAGATGTTTTCCAGAGTGCTCTATCAGGACGCAGGTTCATTTAAAGATCAAATAGGGGGGGCATACAACCCGGTTCCACCGGGAACCTGTATCCCTCACTTTAGCCATCCTATTAGGAATAATAGTTGCTGAAGGGGTGGGCACAGGAACAACTGCCCTAGTCCATGAGACACAACAAAGACACAATTAGAAGCAGAAATAGACCAAAGCTTAAAGACATTAAAAACCGACATCACAGCTTTACAGGAATTTTAACCTCTCTCTCTCTGAAGTTGTTTACAGAGCAGGCGAGTGTTGGACCTCCTCTTCATGAGAGAAGGGTGCCTTTTTGCTTGCATTGAGGAAAGAATGATGTTTTTTATGCCGACAATACTGGAGTTGTAAAAGAATCTATGAGTAAATTAAGAAAATTACTTGAAGAGTGTCAAAGAAAGACAGAGGCCCCCAAAGGGAGGTTTGAGTCTTGGTTCACATAGTCCACCTAGTTAACTACACTTTTATCCACCCAGGCTAGTCCATTAATAATTCTCATATTATTGTTAACTGTAGGACCCTGTTTGCTCAACCATGTAGTTTCTTTTCTCACCCAAATTGAACCTGTTATTAACCCTAACCATACACTGTTCTCTCAATCTAATTTTACAGAAGAGGGGGGACAGAGTTGGTCTTAAAATACAGGAATATAGAGGATCTTCCACCTGCTGAGAACCTCAAAGGTCCTTGAAGAAATGATCCCTGGAGAAGATGTAGTCAACTATGAAGGACCTGAGAGAGCAAAAGTCTTCCATGGCAAACAACCTGCTCATGATGAAGGGATGTGTCTAAATCAGCCACTCTCTTCTTAATGTAGAGAAGATGGACCAAAGCAGGGATGTGTTGAGAGCTGCTCCTGCGTGCCAATGGGTGACATACCATTCTAACTTGTGAAAGTGTCACAGAAAGTAGGGGCAGCCTCCTTCTCATGGGAACCTTGGAAGCAACTGTTAGGACAAAGTTGTTGTCAAGGCAGTGACCTCATTCAGTTCCTAAAGAAAGTGACCTCACCTAACTTCTATGGTGATGTAACTCTCTGAACTTGGAATCCAGGAAGCCTGGCACCCAGAGCCAGTCCCAGTCCCAGTCCCAGTTGTCAAACTTATTTTGATTTACCAAGGACAGACTCAGTCTTTCTTGGGACCTACTATTGTGAGGATGGCCAAATGCAAGAAAAGCTATGAAGAGGGGGCTTTCCTGAGAAAGCAGGCATTGGCTCACCACTGGATCCTAAAAACTTCACAGAGTTGGCCAAAAAGACCAGATTTGAGAAAGAACAGGCCATTTCCTGGAACATAGTATGGCCCACCAGTCAGAGGACTCTCCAGATAGTCACAGACCTACATGGGGGAAGGAGGTGCCTTTGTGATGTGGGTGTGAGTTTGTGGTTTTGTCTCATGTTCTGAGAATAGGTATGAAAGAAGGTTTGTGTTTTTTTGGAGTGAACGGTTTCTAGTAAGTCGTTTGACAACGCGAGTGTTTCTATGTCAGTGTATCCCACTGTGCCCGTGGTTGTAGACATTAGAAGAGAGAATGCATCAATGAATATGTCCTGTCAGCTAGAAAGCTTCCCAGCATTCATCCTTCCCAATTTATTAATGGACTGCAGCTTGCCTTATTGATGGCAACACTTACTATCTTTCTAAGATCCTGTTTTCTTCCTGAATTCTGGCCACTCTCCAGAATAGGCTCATGGTTTTGTGTTTAAGATATGTACAACCACGAAGCTCTTTGAAATGACCATGTACTAGATAGCTAAAGGGAATGGCGAGCATCTCAGAAAACTCAGATATCAATGTTACCAGTAAAGTCTCAGTGGAGAAACCCTGCTTGGGGCCTTTTGATTACCTAATCTTCTGTTGCCCTGAATGTCAGGAAGGTCTTTTCCTCAGGCCACCACTTTGTGAAGCCTGAAGAAAACAGTTTTCAAATGGAAATTAATGGGTATTACCTGTGGTTCTTTGCTTAATTGCTTTGGAGAGGATGTGTCTGAATCAGCCTATTTGCCCTGTGTGAGGCTGTGGCTTAGATTCTCACCTTCTGATGGATATAAAGAAAGATCCCATGTGTACATCCAAGACCAAAATGGCCACAGAGCAGTCCTTGTAGATGAAGTCTCTCGCCTTCCTCTGTAACTTTCCTGAACTCCATCAAGTCAGAATAGGGATCCTTTGGGTCAAATGAGATCTTCAAAGCCCTGCAGAGGCTAGCCCATGGTTGCTTGGGTTTTCTCAAGACTCCAATTTACATAAAGAATCCAAACCCCACAGTCAGTTGACCTCAAATTGAAGAAGTGGAGCAGTATTAATGGGAGGCCTATTTGATCTCTCCTGGTTCACAAGAAGGGTGTCCATGCCACCCTGAATTAGGCAATTTAGGTGCAAGAGAGCTTATTTTGGACACGGACCTGAGCTGTGCCCCTCATGGAAAACTCTAGCCACAGGTTATTATGTGTGTCTATATGGAAGAAGATGAGCGCCACGTTGGAGTGTTTTTGTTTAAATTGTGGTCATTTGGGTGGCGGTTAGAAGAGATGACTTGGTTCACATGTGCTTGAACTCTGGTGTGATTTCCTTAGAGACTGAGTTCTGCAACTGAACTCAGAGAAGTATTGCCATGAATAGTGTTGAGATTTTAGGAAGCCAGGCATGAGTGTCGCCCTTGGAAACTGAGTTCTAGGCCCAGGGTGGCTTTCCACAGAGCACTGGGCCTCTCAGCCAGGATACCACATGATTTTATTCTGAAAGACTTGGCACCCATCGTTGAGAGTCAAAACTCATATGGACCTCACATTGTAGAGCTAAATGAGCTAAACATCATGTGATCTTTTCACCATTCTTTGGGAAGCCTTACCTGTGAGTGTTCTCAAGAGCTTTCATTGAAATGAGCTTCCTAACCATTTAATGGTTCCTGAATGAATTGAAACTCACAGTGCCTCCAACTTCATCCTTGAAAAATTGCTAGATAAATGCCATGAAATTTTTGAAATTCCCATCACCAGGTGGCACTGGAGAACCTTTGGATGACCTGTTGCTGGTCATGAATATTTCAGTGTCTTGTTTTACTGGGTTTCATGTAAATGGTGTAGAACAGAGATGTCAGTAAGTTGGACTCTTTTGAGTAGTGGGCCTAGAGCAGTGTTGGGCAGGTATGTGATAAAACATCTGTGATGGGGCCATGTGGATCTGCCATTGGCTTCCAAATGGCTTGTGACTGACATGGCACAGCCAGCAGAACCTTCTGTGTAAAGGCAACTTGTTATATGGAGCGATTTCAGGATATTGTTCAGAATCAGGTTGCTATGGTCAAGGGGTCAAGCTATGTGGGATAGAAGCCTGGTTCTTGTATCATCCTGCAGACCCTGATCCACCACACGTGACAGAACTCCCTCTTGCACTTTGTTGCAGTTGAACTCCTTGTATTTCGTGAAGCAAATACCAAACTCCCAGTGCAGCAGGAAGAAACACCACGAAATGGAGGATGACCATATGGCTTCACAGTCCACACTTGGAGACACTAAGCCCCAGTGGCCACAGTTTACCTACAAAGAGAGAATTCAGCACTGCTGCCTCGTGTTCATTGTAAAATAAGAAACTTTGTCCTCCTGGTCACATAGATGCAGACCCAGCTTTGAGGGTCTCACTACAAAGGAAGCTTAACTCGTGACAACAACCTATATTTCAGTGCCCAACCTCAGTGGCAGTTTCTCAAAAAGTTTTAGGCAAGCAGAGCTCCATGTTTGTGGAGTGTGTACCCTGTCCTTATTTTTGGAAACTCCTATTCCACCTCCAAGTTTGTGCACTCTTGAGCATTTTCCATTCCAAAAATGTAATCACAGATTTTGTAACTCTTCTCCTCTAATTGTGTCTTACTTGGGGCGAAGGTAATGTCAAGGCATGGTTCTGGATGAGACTGGGAAGATTTGTTGTAGCACATATTTGCATACACATTGGATTAATTTTCCTATTTTCCATTCGAAATTCTGAATCCCTGACACTAACCCATATTCTACTAGACTCTGACTACTAATCCTAATATGATGGAGAAAAATAACCCAAACAGTACATAAGTACATGCAGTTCAGAGTTCGACTTGCCATTTGCATGATAAAGGGTAGGTGTTATAAATTTAGTCAATTTTTAATTGAAATAGTTCTCCATGTGTTTTCAAAGTTAACAAATATGTGAATTACTGTCTCCCATTCTCTGGAGCCTATTCAGCACATGTATTTTTATATGCACAAATAGAATCCTGCGTGATATCACACGTACATTCTTGTGAGTTACATGACTTAGCAGATACAAAGTGTGAGAAGTGACCACTCCTCCTAAACCCTGTTGGAACTGAAAATTCAACCTATGGGTGAGCTTCCCAGTAGAACAACATTATACATAAACCCATGTTCAGTAAAATGAATGTTTTTGCATCTTTATGATATATATTTCATGATGAATTTCGATTGGCATATATATTGCTACTTATTAATGTCTCTGTTCGTGTGTGTGTGTGTGTGTGTGTGTGTGTGTGTGTATATTCTTCAGATTTTTAAAAATATGAAATATATGTGTCTTATATACAATCCCTAAATTCATTCATGTTCATGTATGTGGATTAATAATCAACTTTTCACAAGATTATTCTTAGAAATATTCATCCACCCGAAATACATATTTGTTTCCTAGTACTGAAAACTAACTTCAGTGAAAGGTGCATACAAATCCTAATATGTCTACATTAACTGACCCAGTTTAACATCAATGCATGTAGGTTCCTATGGGACATGATGTGTATTTTGAGGTTAATTTTTATTCCACACTGGTACATTACTATTCCTTCAGTTTATGTACATCATAGAATATATATTTTATTCACTAGTTAACAAATTTATAGGCATTTGTTTCACTTTCAATCACTTCCTGCTCCAGAACACATGAATTTCTCTACGTTTCTTCAGTGGTCTATTCATGAGACTTTTTTTCCAAATACATTTTTTTCGATTTCCATAATCAATTTTGAAACAAAACTCACAAACCCTTCATGATAAACCATAACCCTAAGATGATCATTAGATATATAACTGGTTGGAATGAATGATTGTATATCAATATAACATTTCTTATATATTTTCAGATATCTATTCAATCCATTATTTAAAGTGGATCCAGTTATATTATTTATTCACAGTATGGTCTATTCATGCATTATGTGTATATTCATAGAAACAGGGTACACATCTTTGTACGACTATACTAATTTATAAGTCTTCAAAATATTGCTCCAAGAAATGGTGGAAGAAATACTCATGTCACCTGATCTACATACACATTTTATCACAGAAATATTCTGGACACCAAAAGCAAAGGTCACACTTACAATTGTACCAAAGCCTAAATAGAAAGTGAGCATGGATTACTAAAAACATCCATGTCCAGGTTGCC